>NC_056729.1:1060141250-1060283750 GCF_019279795.1 Protopterus annectens
ACACAGGGAGGACGTGCAGACTCCACACAGAAGGCACCTTAGCTGAGAATTGAACCAGAGAATTTCTTGCTGTGAGGCAACAACACTACCACTGCACCACCGCACCATCCTCTCCCCTCTCTCTAAAGTCTTAGAGAAATGTATGCATGCACATGGTATGCAATATTTCTCACAAGAAAAACTACTGACTCTCACACAGCACAGTGTCTGACTTAAACATAGCACCACCACTGCTCTTCTGTCCTTCCTCAACACTATTTCTTTATCCAGAGATGATTATAAACGTATATCGTGTCTGTTCCTTGATATCTCAAAGGCTTTTGACACTGTTTATCACTCTCTGCTACTGAACAAACTGTCAGACCTTAACTTCTCCCCAGATGTAGTTGCATGGTTCTCCAGCTATCTCACCAACAGACTGCAATCAGTGAGATAGCAATCTGCACTATCTACTCTCCTCCCAGTAAAAATGGGTGTCCCACAAGGATGAATTCTTGGACCTCTACTTTTTAATATCTTCACTAACCTACTTTATTCCTCCTGCCCACAGTCTTCCATAGTTCAATATGCTAATGACTCTACAGTCATAACTATTGCCAATTCCCCCTCTGAACTCTTATCTGCTACCCAGTCTTCTTTTAATTCAGTTGAGACATGGCTCTCCAATAATCAGCTTATCCTCAACCCTAAAAAAACAAAACTACTACTCTTTCTCCCCAAAACAGTTAACCACATCAAATCTTCCTTTTCCATAAAGTCTCCTAACAAGACCCCTATAGTAGACAAAGCCAGCACAAAACTCCTTGGTGTTACCCTTGATGATCAGCTAAAATTTGACCTTCACATAAATAATTGTATCAGGAAAAACTATCAGAAACTAGGACTTTTGTATAAAAATAAAAAATTCCTCACCCCTGAAGCAATGATTACCCTCACACATGCGTACCTACCACCCTGTTTAACTTATAGCTCTCAGTCTTCACAAATCTAAACTCCTCTGTACTTACCAAGCTCAAGTCAACCTATCACAAGATAGCTATATTTGCAGCACAACAAACCCATAAATCCCACCACTGTCTCTCCCTGAAACACTTAAACTGGCTTGAACTACTTCACCTACTCCTCCTCTCACAGCTCCAAATCATACACTCAGTTCTATATCAGCCAGCCTATTGTCCAGTTCCGTGCTCCCTTATCTCCCAGTATTCCCCCACAAGAAATCTCCAGAGCTCATCCCAAGATCTATTATATATTTATAAACCCGAATCTAAATCAGGGTGCAACATATATAACTACCACCCCTCTATAGCATGGAACAAACTTCCTCTTGAAATCAGAACTCTTACACATCGTAAACAATTTAAATCAGCCATAAAAGAGTACTTTAAAAAGCAAAGGCCCTACCACTGTTCTTACCCTCCCTGAATATATCCATCTAACTAATATACCTTCTTTCCCCTCTATCTCTACTGTTTCCTCTTATAACCAACCTCTACCTCTACACTTTCCTTTTCCCTTACTTTCTTTGTAAACATCCTTTAAGACACTGATTCAGTTAATATATTATATAACATTTTAATACAGTACTGATGTTTGTTTCCTGTTGACTTTCAAATAAGTTGTATATTTTGCTAGAGTCTTTAAATTACTATGGACCTGTTAAATTGCTTGTACTATCTGAGCTTATATTGTTTGTATTAATTGGAGCTTTTCTCCCCAGGCCTCTGTTGAAAAAGGGCTTCGGCTCAGTCAGACATTCACGGTCAACAAATGTAAAATAAATAAATAAATAAATAATCTTAGATGAAAAGAAGTGCAAACTTCAGCTAATAAAGGGTTCCAATAGGACGGATTGACCATATCAAAGGAAGCAGGAAAAGTGGGACAGCATTACAAATTTAGACATGATTGGGTTGGGACATTAAAGATAATTGGGTGGGAAAGGATGGCATTCTATTGGATTAGTTTATCAAAAGGGTTATGATATTCCAAAGAATCAACAAAGAGATGTGCAGGTCTGTGATAAGACAAGAGATGAAACTTAGATTAAAAGAAGCATGGAGTTAACTAAGAAAGGGTACCAGATTCCCAAGATTCTCACTACACCTTCCTAAACATACTGGAAAATATTAAGATACAACCAAACACCCTAATACTGGGTGATTTCAACTATCCTGCCATTAATTGGGAAAACTACTCGAGTACCAACTCCTTTTCCCAACGGTTCTTGGAATTCATAAATTCCAACGCCCTGGATCAACTAATCTATTGTCCCACCAGGAGTTCCAATATCCTAGACCTGGTCATTACCAACATGGGAGATAGATGCAACACACCAGTGGCCACCCCCTCATTGGTCAGGTCTGACCATAAGCAAATCACCCTTGACATCCACATCCCACCCCCACCCCCCAGTAAGGAAACCTCCTTAAAAAACGTCTCCAAAGCCAACTTCATGCTACTGAAGTCAGAAGTGACAAACTTTACAACACCCATGCAGATGAGATCTGGAAGTTTGACTGCAGAATCCTACACTAAGGCACTGTACGAGCACATCCACTTGTGCATGAATCGTGCCATCCCAAATAGAACCAAGATGCTCTTCTCCAAAAAAAGGAAGCCAATTTGGTGGTCCCCTGCTATAAGCAAACTATACAACAGAAGGAAGAAACTGCTGCAGAAAAGAGGAAATTCCCAGGATGCAAAAAACTCCCTCACCAGCCTCAGTAAGAAGCTGAGCTCCCTCATAAAATCCTCAAAAGCTAGTTATGAAAATAAAATTGCCAAAGATTCCAAAGACAACCACAAGGCATTCTATAGTTATGTCAAGAATTTAAATGGCAATGCTCAGATCTGCTCTGAGCTACAACAGAATGGCATTAAATATACTGATCCCAAGGATATTGTCAATATCCTGGCAGATCGATTTAGTGCCAACTTCACTCCCCTCTCACTCCCTAAAGGACCCATCTCAATACCAAAAGATTACCAAATTCCGATAATCACAGCCACACAGGTAGAAACAGCACTCTCCAAAGCTAAGAATACAGCATCCATGGGACCAGATGACATCCCAGGCTGTGTACTACATGAACTACAAAATGAGCTGGCACCCCACCTAAGTGTCATGTTTAATCATAGCCTTACCTCAGGCTTCATGCCCACTGAGTGGCGCACTGCTACAGTTATCCCGCTCCACAAGGGAGGATCCGTCTTGGATCCCGGGAACTACCGTCCCATCAGTCTGACAAGCCTGATCTGCAAAGGCATGGAACGCATTATCATGGAACTTATAAACAAAGACATTTGCAACCTCCAGACACTGGACCCCACCCAGTTTGGGTTTGTGAAGGGCCGATCCTGTCTCCTGAATCTGATTGACTTCTTCAAATCAGTCTCCAGAGTTGTGGACGAGGGTAAGGCGGTCCACACAGCCTATCTGGACCTCACCAAGGCCTTCGACACCATCCCCCACTCTGGAATCATAGATAAAGTTACTAAGCTGGGCATAAATCCCTATGTCACTCGATGGGTTGCCAACTGGCTTACTGAGAGAACCCAGACTGTAAAAGTAGCTGACTCCAAATCCAGCTCCATACAAGTGACAAGGGGGGTACCTCAGGGTTCAGTCCTGGGACCACTCTTGTTTGGCATCTACGTCTCTGAAGTACAGGCCAACATTAAGGGACTCTGGCTAACAAAGTTTGCAGATGACTGCAAACTGGGAGCCATTATTGAATCCCCAAATGATGTGGATATTCTACAAAAGGGCCTTACAGAAACAGATGCCTGGTGCCAGAGCCATGGGCACAAGCTTAATGCCAAGAAATGTATAGTTATCCCCTTTGGAAAAAAAACATGTACCCATGAACTACCACATAGGTGGCAGGACACTAAACATTGAAAGTGTGATGAGAGACTTAGGGACACAAGTGGACAGTGGTCTCACTTTCGATAACCACATTGCCACAACAGTCAGGAAATCCTTTTATGTGGCACATCTCATCACTAATGGCTTTTCATCCAGAAAAAAGGAGGTCATTGTCCCACTGTACTCATCCCTCATTAGACCCATTATAGAGTATAATGCGCCATTTGGTATGTACCTCAGAAGACATCTGCAACAGCTGGAAAGGCCACAGTAATACCTCACTAAAAGAATCACAGGCCTAAAGTAGATGCCATATGCTGACCGTCCAAAAAAAACTCCAGCTATACTCTCTGGCATATCGTCTACTCAGAGGCAATCTCTGCTTAACATACAAGGCCATGTCAAACCCTGAGCTGTTGGACATGCTCCACTTAAAGAAATCCCAATCCCTCAGAGCCACACATTCCAGGGATCTAAACTTTATCATCACAATGAACAAAACATGCTGGAGGGATAGGTTCCTGACCCAGAGACTCCCCATACTCTGGAATAGACTGCCCATACATGTCAAGCAGAGTGCCTCATTGGCCCTCTTCAAAAGGAACCTTGATGATTGGATGGGAGATAGGAAATTCACCCTGGGGATCATGTCAGTCACCCTGCTAGACAGGGGCTCAGAGAAGTAAATATTGTGGGAAAAAATTTGCAGGGAATTGTTATGGCTAGGCTTGCATAGGCCTTAGGGCCGATAGCCTATTACCAACCTATGAACCTAAGATGGGAGGGTTAGAACATATCAATGAAAGAAAAAAAAAAGAGGGACAACACTACTGATTAGCAAAACATTAGATTGGCACATCCAGCACAACAGGGTGTGATGGGATAACCGGTAGATATTGGTAAAATGGGTGCAAAAGAAGAGAGTGGTTATGTTAGAATCTTTTCCATACCACAACATGGTGATGAATGTGTTTTCATGTTTCTTTAAAGTGTTAAGGGAGATAAGAGAGGAGGAGGACAGGTTTAGAAATGTTGTTGATAACAAATTGCAACTGGAGATGGGATCAGTGGATGTGGAGGAAGGTGAAATAATTAGTATGGTTAAAATAGATGGGGAACAGTATTCTTCTAATGAATACCATTGCAAAACAATGCTTTGACATCCTCAAGCCTACGTGAAAGGAAAATATTATGGCAATCAGGGATCACTGATCTAGACAAAACAAAATTCTACAGGCGGAACAAGTTGAGAGAACCCCAGAAGGAAACAAAGAAAGGAAGAAGTTAAAAACCAGTTAAGGCAAAAATGCTAAACATTATTCATTTCAACAAGGAGCTGAACAGGAATGAGAGCAGCCAGCTGAAGACTGAGCTTGGCAGGGCAAGAGCCAGGTAGTTGAACAAAGGTGCCGAAGCTGCTAGTCTGAAAATCTAAAGAACAGATAAAAGTCGCTTGGCTAAGGGTGATATAGATGGAAAGAAAAGATAAAGTAGTTTGTCTCAAAGGGATCAGGACATGCTTGCTTAAATTTTTATAAAAAAAGTTATAAAGGAACAGAATTAACAAGCTTGCAAAGAATAAACATGGAATGAGAAGTTTCTAGATAAGGAGCAGAAAAGTTCCTTAAACTAGATTACAGAAGAAAAAGAAGATCAGGATGAGTCATATGATATATCATTGGAGGTAAAGGACGTGATCATGATGAGTTCCTGATTAGCTTCTCCAACAAGATAGGAAATTAAATAAAGGAGAGTCTCGCTTAGGTTTGCAGTATGCCCCTGTCCAGCAGTGTCGACCTCGTTCTATAAGTGATGCTGCATTATGTTATGTCCAATGGTAGGGTATTGCAGAAGACCCAGTAGGTTATCAGGCTACCTGTCTGTGCAATGCTCATAGGTTCATAGGTAGTTACTAGGCATGCAGTCAGGGAGACTATTCATGAACCTAGCCCAAATTCCCATTTGTTCCAAAGCACTGTTTGGTAGCAGATGAAAGATGAGGAAATCAGACCCTGTACCACAGAAATCAGTTCATTAGCACCTTATAGCCTTAATTCTCAGTGCATGTATTTATGCAACTCATCTAGCAAAAATTATACCAAACACAGTCAAGACTAGCCAAACAGGATTTGCAAAGGGAAGATTTCTACAAAATGTCTTCAAATTTTTAGTTTTATTGATCTAATATCTCACTTAAAAGACCTTTAATGGATCCAGTGTAGGGCTTACAGTTGTTTAACATTTGTTTACTGGGAAAGTCCAACTTGGAATGAGACGATTGTCAGCAGAGGGCCAGGGAGAAATGCTCCAGATGCATGTCTTTGGAACATGGGAGGAAATCCCCAAGCAGCAGAACTGATACTCCATTGGTTTGCACTCCAGGATGTGGGGATATATGGGGATATAATAACTAGTTACAAGCCACATTTTATCCTTACACTTGAGTTTCAGTAAGTGAGTTAATGCGATGGTAACTAAAACAATGAGCATTAAAACATAGGATGTACAAATGAGCTAGTGTGTGAATTAATAGCATGCTGACAATGGCTTGCAGCAACTGGCATTGGCATTGGCATCAACTCTCATTTTGTACATGGGATCAGGGTGTCACATCAACATTACCATCACCTAGAGCCAATGTTCACACTGGCAGGTGCTGCCATATAAATGGAATAACATTTTGTATAGGGGTCATGATCCCCATTGTGAAGAAGTTCTGCTAATCTAAGGTAAATGCCAATATTTCTCTTTATTGTAAAAGACTGGAGTTATTGTGAATCTTGCAGCATGTAAAATGCATAACATGTATAAAACAAAAAAATCGAGTAATGATGATTATGTAACGTACAGTCATGTAAGAAAACTTAACCATAGCAATAGATGCTTGCAACATCACTACTGCAGTAGCCTTAGCTATAAGGGTTTTATCCTGCCAAGGATATAACAGTCGGCCAGATTTCAAAACTTCAGGGCACCTTCCATGTGCCCAAACTGTCAGGCAGCTTGAGCTGAGCTGACTAAAAAAAGTTTAGGTACTAAGCCCTTCAGAGCTTTTCTGTCAACAGAGAGCGGGAGCCTGAGCCCTGAAAGGACATAACTAGGAACAACAAAAAATAAATGTCCAGTCCCTGGCATAAAAATCACACAAAAAAAAAACAAGGGGAATTGAGGGAGGGAGTGCCTACTGCAGCAGTAGTCATGGTTTGCATATTACATTGCTACACACATCTCTGCGGTAGCTTGCTTGATTCCTCTGTTTTTCATATTGTTTACTTGGTGCTCTTGACTTAATTTACTGAGAATCTTTTTGACTGCTCTGGTAAGTTTACTTACACAATTGTACTATGTTCATCATATTGATCATTGCTGCAGTAGCCTTAGCTATACAGGTAGATTATGCTAACTACATTTGGGAGGTGGAATGAAAAGAGTCCAGGAGCCCTGATGAATGGTCCTAGTACAGCATGATCTGGACTTAGAGAAGGAATTAAGCTTATAGTGTTTTGTAAAAGTATGCACATAGGACCAAGTAGCAATTTCTAAAATACAGTTTGAATCTAACCCTTTCCAAAAGCCATAGATAAAGCCAAGTCCCTGATAGAGTGGACCTTGACCCGGCCTGGAACAGTTTTGTTATGGTGAGTATAGAAAAATGCAATACCCTTAGACAACCAGTTGGAAAAAGTTTCTTTTAGCACAGGTTGACAACCATTTGGAAATAGTTTCTCTTGGCACAGGTTGTCCCTTCTTCTCACCTTCACAAGAAATGAACAATTGGTCCAAAGATCTAAAGGATTTAGTTCTGTCAAGATAGTACTTGAATTGTCTGTGGATATCCAAGATATGGAGTATCCTTTCTCTCTAATGTTTAGCTTCAGAAAAGAAAACTGGAAGATATATACTTTGGCTTAAAGTAAATGCAGATACACCTTTAGGCATAAAACATAGATGAGTTCTCAAAGAAACACTGTTCCTATGAGATAGGGTTGACTCACTTGAAGAGCTTGCAATTCAGACACCTTTCTCGCAGAAGTCAGAACAATCAGTAAAATTGTTTTCCATGCTAAGAACATTAAGTCAGCCAAGCTAGCTGGTACAAATGAAGCAAGAGTCAGCTTCTCTAACACAAGATTAAGATCCCAAGGATGGGCTACAGATTTTCTTGAAGACCTCTTAAGCAAAACTCTTGTCAAAAATATTTTGACATGAGACAGCATTGAAAGAGGAGGATCCATGGACAGACATGCTGAAACAGCCAACAAATGAACCTTGACAGAGGAATAAGAAAGGCCGTAAGATTGTAACTCACACAAATATTGTAACACCAAAGAACAGCAAGCCATGAATGGCACTGGTAGTGTTGTTGGCACCATCTGGAAAACCTTATCCATTTGCTAACATAGGGCTTTCAAGTAGCAGGCTTTCTTGTCTGCATTAGTACCTGCTGCACATCCTCAATAACCAGACAGCTAAGAGGAATAAATGTGCTATCATCCAGGGAGTAAATTGAAGTTGATTGATGGTGAGGTGTGTCAAACTTGCCTTTTTTTGGAGGAGTAAATCCAGTCTGTGATGAAGCTTTTGGCAATTTCCCCTGGCCATTTAGAAAAAGAAGGGAGAATCACAGTTTCCTGGGCAAGAAGGGAGTCAGCACAATGATCTGGTGGGTTCCTTCTAAATCTTCAGAACTACCCTGGTTATTAGTGAAAAGGGTGGAGAAGCATACAGGACCATTCCTGTTCCAGGAAAAGAAAAGGTATCTGTCTTCCAGGCCTTCTTACATGGAATCCTGGTATAGAATCTTGACAGTTGATTGTTCAGAGATGAGGTAAAGAGGTCTACTTGAAGAACTCCCCACAAATGGATCAAATCTTTGAAGACCCACAAATCTAGTTTCCATTCAAGAGGGTCTGCCCTGGTCCTGCTCAGCTTATCTGCCACATAATTTTGCTCTAACAGAATGTAGGATGCCTGTAGAGTACAATTGTGCTGTGAAGCTACATCACAAGTGAACACTGTTAATCTGGAAAGGGGGTAGAGCCTGGATCCCCTTTGTTTGTTTTGATTCCACACAACTGTGTTGTTGTCTGTAACCATTTGTCGAAGTCCCAAAAGCAAAGATGGTTCAGATTGTTGAGTGCCTTGATCAGGGCAAGCATCTCCTTAATATTTATGTGCATGCATCTGCCCTTGGTGTCCCAAACCTCCCTCTTGCACTTTTATCCCTCTTGAAATTGCTCCCCAAGAAAAGTATGAGGTGTCTGTGGTGACATTGCTTTGGAGCAGGGAGGGAGAAGGGGAGATCTGGATTTAAGGATATCTGTTGTATCCATCAAATGTCTTCTCTTCTGACACTGCAATTTGAAAAGGAAAAGGGTATTTGTGTTTGGAACAATGAGATTTAAGATGTCACTGTATATTTCTCATGTGGAGTCTAGCAGGGTTATCATGAGAATTATGGATACCATGAGACACAAAATACTGAGGCATTCTGTCTCAGAGACCAATGTCTGAATGTAAAACCTTAGAAACAGATCTAGATATAGCTTTATTTTTCCCATGGAAGAAAAGCTCTTTAAACTGAGGTGTCTAGTTGAAATTACAGGAGCATAATCTTGTATGAATGAGTTAAAATCCCAACTTGTGTACAAGATCTCTCATCCAAGAAAGAGATTCCTGACACTTTGAAAATTACTCTGTAAAGATAAGCAAGTCATCTAAATATGGAAAAATGTGGATACCCTTTAGTCTGCAATGAGCTATATCTGGAGTTAGATAATTTGTGAACATTCCTGGTGCAGTGGACAGTCCAAAGGGTATGGCAGAGAACTGATAATGTGATCCAAACACACAAAACCTTAAGAACCATCTGAAGTCTGGATGAATAGCGATGTGATTATAAGCATCTTTTGAATCTAGTGATGCCAGGAAAATTGAAAGAGGAAGAAGTAGTAATATGTTTTGAGGTGATATCATTTTGAATTTGGACACTATCACAAACAAGTTTAGGAAAAAAAGATTCAGAACAAGTCTCTAAGCATTTTGTTTATTTGGAATATCCTTGTATAAAAACTCTTCCCCATCTGCAGAGGAACTGTTTCTATCACCCCTTGGAGCAGCATACGATGAAAAACCAGTGGAAACAATATAGTCTGATCTACAGAATGAGAAATGACCTACTGGAAAGGGGGAATTTCCTCACACTGCCATCTGTAACTGATGAATGATTTTCAGAACTCATTTGTCAAAAACTGTCTATTGCCAAAGAGAAAAATGAAGATTTAGACTTTCTGGAAGCAAAAATAGGACAGGGTGGGAGGGGTTCACAAGGTCTGTTGCAGACTTGCTAGATTGTCCTTGGTTTGGCAGGTTCAACACTTCTTTTTGGAACCCCCTTACCATTTCTCTATAAACATCTGTTTACTTGTATTTTGTTAAAAATGTTTATTCTGCTTTTTTTCCTAAAATGGATTAGTGGATAGAAAATCCCTTGGAAAATTTGGAAAATGAGGGATGAACATCTTAGAGATTCCCTGGATTAGATTACCCATTTTTTCACACTTTTTGATTACCTCTGCAGCAGAGGGGGCTAACACTAAATCTCAATTAAAGGGTGAACTTAAAATCTAATTTTTACCATCATCTGGGAGGTTCTGAAAATGCCGTCATGCAGACCTCCTCAAAACAGTACCAGTGATCATAACCCTGGAAGAAGTGTCAACAGAGTTGTACTCACATTATAAACTACAAACAGTGACCAAAGCAACAGAAAACACTTACGCAGATTTTTCCTCACAGGAAGAAACTGCATATAAAATATTTCTTATACTTTCACATTTAGTCAGAACAAACTTTAACATGTGAACCTGAAAATTCAAAATTCAGAAAATCAAAGTTGCAAGAGTATACACTTTTCCCCCATACCTATGAAAAATGTTCCCATCCTTATCAGAAAGAGTAGAATTGGAATTGACTAGGTACTTAGCAGCAATGGGTCAGCTAGAGCTATAGCTACTGGGTCATGTTTAGGAATAGTGTATAAAAATTAAAAGACTAAGGAACTTTATACACTCTCTCTGTCTTTTTAGGGACAGCTGGCTGACTATCTGGAAAATGGAAGGCAGGAGTACACATATCCTGTAAAAGAGACAGAATAGGAGGAATGGGTGTAGGATTTGGAAACTCCTTCTGTAACAACCCATATATTTTCTGAGAGACTGAGAAACTTCAGTGTTCTCCCACTGAAAGCACTAGAGCATTCTTGAAATAGTCTCAGAAAAAGATAAACCCCTGGAGGGAGAATCATAAATTGAGTTCTCCTCTGAGTCTGAATCAGAAATCTGAGGGAAAACCCCTGTATCTGTCCCTGCATCTTCCTGTTCAGATTCAGAATCTTGAATCTTTTCAGGAAAAGTGGTATCCATCTTTCTTTTAGCAGAAACTACTACAAGAAGGATCAAAACCTGAATTAAACCTTGAGCCAGAAATTTGTGAAGGAGTATAATTAATGCTACACCATCAGCAATGATCAATATGGTAAATGTCAGTTTTTCCTGCGTAGGTAGTAAAAGTGTAACTAATCTGGCTTCCCAAATTTTCACAAATGTTTAATGTTTTTAGCTAACAAAAATGTGATACTTTATGTGGACATTAGAGAGAGACCAACTTTCTAGAGAGATGTTGCCTTACCTTTGGATATAGTTCAAATTAGAATTTATTTTGCATGTGGAATTTATTCAACTACTTTTTGGACTTCTAAGTCAAAGGTAGATAAAATTCAGTATAACCCTTCAGCTACTGATAGAGATAGGTTCATAGGTTCATAGCTTCATAGGTAGGTACTAGGCTATCGGCCCTAGGGCCCATACAAGCCTAGCCAAAAAATGTACCCTGGCTTTCGCCACCCAAGAAAATTATTTTCCTGTGCCCCTGTTGAGCAGAGCCACAGAAGTGATCCCCGGGGTGAATTTCCCATTTCCTATCCAATCATCAAGATTTTTCTTGAAGAGTGCTAATGAGGAGCTCTGTTTGACATAGATAGGTAGTCTGTTCCAGAGTATGGGAAGTCTCCGGGACAGGAATCTATCCCTCCAGCATATTCTGTTTATTGTGGTGACAAGGTTAAGGTCCCTAGAGCATGTAGCTCGAATGGATTGGGATTTCTTTAAGTGGAGCATGTCCAACAGCTCTGGGTTTGACATAGCTTTGTATGTTAGGCAGAGATCGCCCCTGAGTAGGCGATATGCGATGGAGTAAAGCTGTAGTTTTTTGAGACGGTCTGCATAGGGCATATGTTTGAGGCCAGTAATCCTCTTTGTGAGGTATTTCTGTGGTCTTTCCAGTTGTTGTGGATGTCTTATGAGGTACATACCAAAAGGGGTGTTGTACTCTATAATGGGTCTAATGAGTGATGAGTAGAAGGGAACAATGACCTCTTTTTTTTTTGGATGAGAAACCTTTTGTGATGAGATGAGCCACGTAGAAGGATTTCCTGACCACTGTGGCGATGTGATTATCAAAGGAGAGACTACTGTCCACCTGTGTCCCAAGGTCTCATCACATTTTCGGCATTAAGTAGACTATCAGCTATGTGGTAGTTCATGGGTACAGAGTTTTTACCAAAGGGGATGACAATACACTTTTTGGCATTGAGCTTCAGGCCATGACTTTGACACCAGGTATCTGTCTCATTGAGGCCCTTTTGTAGTTTGTCCACATCGTTAGGAGTTTCGATTATGGTTCCTAGTTTGCAGTCATTTGCAAACTTTGTAAGTCAAAGACCTTCTGTGTTGGTCTGCACTTCAGAGAAGTAGATACCAAACAGGAGAGGACCCAGGACTGAACCCTGTGGTACTCCACTTGTCACTGGTCTGATGTCGGATTTGGAATCCGCTGCTTTCACAGTGTGGGTTTTTTCCGTGAGCCAGTTGGCAACCCATCTTGTGACATAGGGATTTATACCTAGTTTAGTGAGCTTATCTATAATTCCAGAGTGGGGGATGGTGTCGAAAGCCTTGGCGAGATCTAGATAAGCTGTGTGAACCATTTTACCCTCATCTATGGCTTTGGTGACTGCTTCAAAGAAGTCAATCATGTTTAGGAGACATGATCTGCCTTTTACAAATCCAAACTGAGTATGGTCCAGAGTTTGGAGATTACCAATGTCTTTGTTTATGAGTTCCATGATGATACGTTCCATGGCCTTGCAGACCAGGCTTGTCAGGCTAATGGGGCGGTAGTTCCCGGGGTCCATTGTGGCTCCCCCTTTGTGGAGTGGGATAACTGTCATGGTGCACCATTCAGTGGGTACAAAGCCTGAGGTGAGGTTATGATTGAACATGGTACTTAGGTAGGGTGCCAGTTCATTCTGTAGTTCATGTAGAACGCAGCCTGGGATATTGTCAGGTCCCATGGATGCTATGTTCTTGGCTTTGGAGAGTGTGTTTTTTACCTGTGCAACTGTGATTATAGGAACTTTGCATTCATATCAGTTGTTTCTGTATATTTAGTGCCATTATGCTGTAACTCAGAGCAGATCTGAGTGTTCCCATTTAGATTCTTGACATAGCTATAGAATGCTTTGTGGTTGTCTTTAGAGTCAGTGGCAATTTTGTTTTCGTAACTAGCTTTGGAGGATTTTATGAGGGATCTCAGCTTCTTACTGAGGTTGACCAGGGAGTTCCTCCAGTCATGGGATTTTACTCTTTTTTGCAACAGTTTCTTTCTCCTGTTGTAGAGTTTGTTTATGGCAGAGGTCCACCAGATTGGCTTCCTTTTTTTGGAGGATAACATCTTGGTTCTATTAGGGATAGCATGATCCATACACTCATGTAAGTGCTTATAAAGTGCATTTGTGTAGGATTTGGCAGTCATACCTCTATTGTCCGTCTGCATGGGTGTCATTAAGTTTGCCACTTCTGTCTTAAGAAGTGTGAAGTTGGCTTTTGAGAAGTTTTTTATGATGGTTTCCCTAATTGGGGCTGGGGATGGGATGTGGATGTCTAGGCTGATTAGCTTGTGGTCGGATCTGACCAACGAGGAATTGACCTCTGGTGTGGAACACCGGCTTCCCATGTTGGTAATGACCAGGTCTAGGATATTGCTGCGCCTGGTGGGGGTGTGAATAAGTTGATCCAAGGCGTTGGAATTTATGAATTCTCGAAAACGTTGAGCAAAAGATATGTTGTTAGATATTTTATTTATGCCATTGGCCTGTTTAAAAAAATTACTTTGTATTTTCATTGTGCAAGTTTAAATACTTTTTGTATAATTGAGTTTGCCAACTGCAAAATGATTTTATTTGTTTCAAGTAAAGAATGTATTACTTAGTTCTAAACTATTTAGCTGGGTATTTTTAATGAGTTTAAGGATATCTACATGATAATGCTGCACTAATAACTACTGCCTTCTGCCTTTATAAGGGTTACTGCTCCAGCTATTGCTGCTTCAGAAATTCACATTTTTCTGCCATTTAAACTGCTTTAAAATCATAATGTGAGGAGGCCCCTAGACATAATTTGGAATGATTGGGAGTATGAAAGTGATTCCTACAATTAGTCTTTTACAGGGCAAATGCTGAATATTTAGGACTTAGGTTAGGGCCTCATGGGGTTAGCACAGGATCACCAAGCACAGACACTAAAGTCTAGAACTACAAGAAAATAAAAGTTTGATAGTATATAACAAGGCAAAAGATAATGGTGTTTATTCCTGTTTGAAAAAATAAGCTGCAAGCAATATGAGATAGAGTTTTCACCATTCTCTGATACTGAAATTGATCATGCTAACCGGAATCATAAAGAAATATAAATGCCATAAAATGTACCAATTAATAAACAACCCAGAAATCCTACTGCTGAACTACATTTTAAATATCTCTTATCAGTGAAGGGTTTGACTTTACAGAAACAACAGACATTTATCACAGAATGCCAAAGACGTCCTCCACCCCATTTTATCATACTGTTATTGTTAAAAATCATCTATAACCACAAAAGGACTTCCATAGCCAACAGTAAAGAAGGATTAGCTTTGTAGGTGACAGACGATTATGACTGGGTCACTAATCATAACCAGCTTATTATGTGTTTAACCATGGATGCCAAGAAATTCACCTCAAGAACGAACCTCGAATCTTGGCATCCATGTTGAGAGACACATTAGGATTCATTTGTTGTTAAGGTGAGATGAAAAGAAGGGTGAGGATGTGAATTGCATTCCTGTAAAGGAAGAAAAAGGAGAAAATGGCAAGAAGAGGTAAGTGGATGGAAGAGGAAACAGAAAAAGCAGCACACTATTAAGGTGTTATGAGGGAGTTGCACCACTAGCCAGAAGGACAGTAAGAAAGGGCAAAAAAGTGTGGAAAGTAATAAAGGAAAGTGCATAACTGTGGAGACAGGAAAGATGGGACGAAATGGTGACTACTGGGAGGAAAGACGTGCTAGGAAGACATGGAACATTGTAGAAATGAGCAAACAAACCAGCAGATCAAGATTTTGAAGATCTGGTATAACCAACCCTCCTCAAGCTGCAGTAACAACCTTAACATAGTTACAAACCTGTTGTTGAATGCCACAAAGATCATTACTCCAGTCAAACATTACAGTAAAGAAGCTGGGGCAGTTCATGATAATTTAAGCCATCCACCAAGTGGATAAATACACATTAAGGAGATCCAGCTCATTAGTGATTTCACATCAGTAGGGCAAGAAAACTGATGTATTTTCACACACGAACCACAAAAGGAGGGGGAGTATCAATATTTGTCAAAGATACCCACACCTCCAGGTTGGTGGTACAGCACAAAGCATCAGAGACTATCCATGTGCAACTAACAGTGGGTAAAACTGCCTTCCAGTTTATAGCCTGCTACAGACCACCCTCCCAAACCCAGGAACCCCACTCAGCCTTCCTGAGAACATTGGAAAATATGAAGGTCTCTCCAGACACCATTATATTGGGTGACTTCAACTACTCAAACATAGACTGGTAGCATTACTCTAGCTCCAACACCCTAGCCCAAAGGTTCCTAGAATTTATAAACTCAAATGCTATGGAACAACTTGTTACCACTCCCACAAGAGGGGAAAACATACTAGACCTGATCATCACCAACATGGGGACTGTATGCTCCAGACCAGAAGTGTATCCCTCACTGGTAAGATCAGACCATAAACTAATCTCACTGGATATTCACATCCCGACCCCACCTCCTGCCCAGAAAACCACAGTGAAAAACTTCTCTAAAGCAAATTTCACACTCCTCAAAACCGAGGTGGAATCCTTCAAAGCCCCCAGGCCTGTGGAAAATACGGCCCAGACTGCAGAATCCTTTATAAATGCATTCTATGAACACCTTCAGGAATGTATGGATCATGCAATCCCAAATAAAACCAAGACCCAATCCTCCAAAGGCAAACGTCCTGTCTGGTGGACCCCAGCCATAAACAAACTATACAATAGAAGGAGGAAGCTACTAAATGATAGAGCAAAATCCCAAAAAGGGAAGGAATCTCTGATCAGTATTAGCAAAAAACTACGGGCACTCATAAAATCATCTAAGGCCAGCTTTGAGAGAAAAATTACACAGGACACTAAGGTAATCACAAGGCTTTCTTTAGTTATGTTAGGAACCTGGGTGGGAATTCCCAGATATGCTCAGAATTAGTCCAAAATGACAAAAATTTCACCGAACCCACAGACATTGCCAACATCCTAGCTGACAGGTTCAGCGCAAACTTCTCCTCCCCCTCCCCACCAAAAGGGCAAATATCTATCCCAGCAGAGTGCTGCGCCCCTGACATCTCAGATGCTCAGATAAGAGCCGCCCTCTCCCAAGCAAAAAACACAGCATCAATGGGACCAGACGGTGTCCCGGGCTGCGTCCTACATGAACTCCAAGAAGAGCTAAACCCAAACATAAAACTACTCACAATAGAACTACAACAAACTAGAATAGAAGAAAAACAAAGTAATCCAATTCCGATAAAACTGTTTATTCCAATGGAATCGAACTAAGCGCTTTCACCCAACTATTCCGTGGGTTTCATCAGAGTTATACATACACCATTCTCACTCTCAATATATACTTAATAACATTCATCTATATCCAATGAAATAACTGTTTCAATTATTTTTTAAAAACACTTAATAATACCAATTAATTCTTAAACAGTCAAATTTTAAACTTGTTTAACATGCAACACCTCATTTCATTAATATAAATAACAGTTAGCGCTTAGTTCTATTTCATTGGAATAAACAGTTTTATCGGAATTGGATTACTATTCTAGTTTGTTGTAGTTCTATTGTGAGTAGTTGTATCGCAAAGTGTTCTGGTTCTGGTCAACTGGTGTGATTGTTTATTCACGGAATGGAGCAGTTATTAAAGCAACACCTAGAGATAACGCAACGTCTTTTATTGACCTTGCAGTAGCAAGGAATGGTTATGAACTTTTGCAACGGAGCTGTTAATGGAATTGGTGGTAATACACAGAATGGAAACATTTCATTGACTGAAACAGAAGAGCAACTTTTCACATTACACTCTACACCGGGTGCATCTGAGAGTGTTCTGTCGGCTGGTAATGGTTCGGGGGGGTTTTATTGGAAGTCGTTCAGAACGTTCTAAGGCAGGAAACCATGGCCAAGAGGTTCCGCCTCCGAACTCCCCAACGAACGCTAGAGATGGCGCAAAAAAGGGAAATAACAGTGCACAGAGGATTCCGGAAATAAAAGATTTATTTACAGCTCCTAATTTTCATACCCCTGTAAGTAACAGTAATCGAGACATGGGGACTCTAAACAAACAGCTACAGGACTTTGAGAAAGTATTAAAAAACTTTAAATCTATACAGATGGACAATGTATATCTCGAGAGGTCCCTGGAGCTAAAACACGTACCTAAAGGACTACGTGTGTTTAAGTTACCTTTTGGTTTTGACTGCAACAGTGAATTATTTGATGAATTGTTAAAAATTTTTGATAATACAGGCATGGAGTTGATGAAGTTAATTATTAAGAACAACAATATAAGGTTAACTAAATTGAATGAGATTTTAGTTACATTAGATAATAGTATACGTAACGACTTGTTATTTGAACACAACAAACACAGACTTGATAACATAATAATGGATATGGATAGGTTTGTGAACAAGGGTTTAGATATAAAGAACAACAAATTACATAGGGATAGTCAGGATTATGAAAGTAAGAGGGCATATTCACATTTTAGGGAATATAAGCGTAACAAAGCATTTATGAACATAAAGGACACTACAGGAAGGGCCACTTTAAATGCAAACAACAACAGTATGGAACATCAGATGGGCCAACAGAATTATTCTAATCAATACCTTGGCAGAGAAAATAACAATAATAACAAGAATAATGATAAAGTTTTTTTAGAAGACCCGGTAGTGAGGAGATCAGAACGTATATGGGATCGTTACCAGGGCCAACACGAGAAATACTATCCAATGAGGGACAGAAGATACAGGACAAATTCACACTATTAAACAAACATGTTACTGTAGGAATAAATAGGGACATTGAAACACCAGAGGATGCAACTAACACCAATTCTAACTGTATAATGAATGAGACAATGACAGATGTGATGGATGCACTTATAGAAAACTATGATTGTACTGAAATGTATATGTTTGAAAGTGAAGAAAATTCAAGGGAAGAGATTGACCACGATGTGCATCAAAATTTGAATTGTGCTATATTAAAGGAAGGTGGATTTGCAGTATACAATTATACGGATAAGGAATTAGGTGAAAATTATATTTCTCTTCTTAGAAAAGGATTCACTTTTGTCCCTAATTTTAAATTTGACATTGGAAGAGTAATGATTAACTTGAAATTGTATATCAGATTATTAAATTTGAAAATGTTTTTTTCGAACGAGGTTAGTAAAATGATAGAATCTGACTTTAGGCATGTTACACTAAAAAGATCGAGTACCTTTATTCCACCACAGAATCCTACTATAAACTTGTTCAAAATGCTATGTGACATTCAAATCAGGAAATTATTAAAAATAGGAGTTGAATATAAAGACAATTTAACTACAGCTGAGAGGTTTTGCTTAAAAGAACTAGCAACAACTGATGCCTACAGAATCATGAAACCAGATAAGGGGGGGTGGGGTGGTAGTGATGACCAAGGTAGACTACTTGAATAAAATGGCGGATATGCTAAATGATAGAGAAACTTATGAGAAAGTTTCAAGATATGAGATGATTAGAGCATACATCAAGGTGGATTGGCAACTATATGACTACCTTATGGAGGGTGTGATAAATAAAGAGGAATACAATTATTTATTTGTAGAACATCCGAGCACACCTTCTATATTTGGTATACCAAAGATCCACAAAAATGTCAGCAACCCCCCATTTAGACCCATAGTGTCAGCTAAGGGATCTAAATTAGAAGCCATGGCTCACTATGTAGACAAGAATTGTAAAGATATCTTAAAGAAATTACCTCACATATTAAAATATTCATGGCATTGATTGGAGTTGGTGAAGGAAAAGATACCCTTTATAAACCAAAACACAATTATGTTAACAATAGATGTAATTAATTTGTTTTCAGTGATACCCCACGAACAGGGATTACAAATGTTTGAAGCAAGTATGGAGGCTTTCAGTGACTTACACATTGTTAAGCGTAGATTATTGGTAGAAATGATGGAGACCATCTTAACAAATAATTACTTTGTGTTAGAGGATGAATTTTTTAAACAGATTTCGGGTGTAGCCATGGGGGCAAGATGCACGCCAATATACACAAATCTAGTGTTGGCACAATGGGAAGTGGAATGGATATTTGTTAGTAGGTTTTGGTCTAAGATAACAGCATACTTAAGATTTTTGGATGATATAATAATTTTTTGGAAAGGAAAAAAGGAAGAAATTGAAAAGTTACTTATTTGGAAACAACTAGTTTCTTAAGTTTTACATACAAAATACACAAGGAGAGCTGTGAATATTTGGACATTAAATTCCACATGAAGGAAGAGGGAACAATAGAATCGAACATATATAGGAAAAAGACGTACTCAAATTCCTTTTTGCACTTCGACAGTTGTCACCCTTACTTTCAAAAAAAGAATTTAGTCAAGGGCCAAATGGTTAGACTATCGAGGATAATAAGTAATGATGTGGTATTCAATAATGAGGTAGATAAATTGATGGAAATGTTTCAAGACAGAGGTTACCCACAGTATTTAGTATCCGAAATGAAGAATGAAGTGAAGGTCAAAAGGACCAAGAATTTCAAACCAATTTTAAGGTTTGGAATGAATGTGGATGCAAGTAAAAAAGAGAATAGGATGGAAACATTAATATTACCATACAATGAAAACACAGGAATAGTTTTCAATACAATAAAGGAAATATGGGACAAAATATTCAGCAACAAATTGGACATTATGAATATTTTGGGTAAAGGTCCAAATATAACATATAGTAGGGGAAGGAATCTTAAGGAATACTTTGAAAGTAACAACTTTAACCAACCATATAAGAATTCAAGAATGAAGAAATGTGGGTTATGTAGAACCTGCAAGTTCATTAAAGACGGTCCCTATGTTATGGTACAGGACCTCAATAGATCCATTAAATGTCCTGGGCATGTAAACTGCAACACTAAGATGGTAGTATATATAGCGACTTGTCTATCATGTCCAGCATTCTACATAGGCAAAACCATCAGGAAACTTAGAGAGCGTATTATGGAACACACTAGGGACATTAAAAACAAGAAGCTATCGAGTTCTTTATATATACATAGTACCAAATGTGAGGATTTTAAAAGGTTTATATTTTTTGTAGTTGACAGGATCCCACACAACATTAACAATGAGGGAGATGTGAATAACTTATTAGAAATGAAGGAATGCTTGTGGCAACTTAGACTTAATACTAACAACATGCCAGGCATCAATGAACACATCTCCATTTCTAGTATACTAAAATATAAATCATATTGCATCTAGTTTTGTGGATGTTTTGTGGATAGGTAGAGGTTAGGAAGTTAGTAACTACACTAATTAAATATGTTATATGAAATATTCTTAAAAATTTTAGTATTTATAATTTGATATAGGGTTAATGTTTATATATATATATATATATATATATATATATATATATATATATATATATATATTTTTTTTAGGTTGAATAATTAACATACGTAAGGGTTATTTATATGTGTTATTAAAAAACATTTTTTAACATTTGTTATGAAGTTTATATTAATGAAATGAGGTGTTGCATGTTATACAAGTTTAAAATTTGATTGTTTAAGAATTAATTGGTATTATTAAGTGTTTTTAAAAAATAATTGAAACAGTTATTTCATTGGATATAGATGAATGTTATTAAGTATATATTGAGAGTGAGAATGGTGTATGTATAACTCTGATGAAACCCACGGAATAGTTGGATGAAAGCGCTTAGTTCGATTCCATTGGAATAAACAGTTTTATCGGAATTGGATTACTTTGTTTTTCTTTTTCCAAACATAAAACTACTGTTCAGTCTCAGCCTTACTACAGGATATGTACCCAAAGAGTGGCATACAGCAACAGTGGTCCCTCTCCACAAAGGTGGTGCCTCAACGGATCCTGGAAACTATCGCCCCATAAGCCTGACTAGCTTGGTCTGCAAAGCTATGGAAAGGATCATCATGGACCTCATAAATAAAGATATTGGGGACCTACAGACACTGGATTCTACCCAGTTTGGCTTTGTTAAGGGCAGATCCTGCCTCTTAAACCTGGTTGATTTCTTTGAAACAGTCACCAAGGCCATTGACGAGGGGAAGGTGGTCCACACAGCCTACCTGGACCTCGCAAAAGCCTTCGATACAATACCCCACTCGGGCATTATAGATAAGCTCACCAGCTTAAATATAAACCCCTATGTCACTAGATGGGTTGCAAACTGGCTCAAGGACAGAACCCACATGGTTAGAATTGCTGGAGCCATGTCAGACTCTAAACCAGTTGCAAGTGGTGTCCCACAAGGCTCAGTCCTGGGACCTCTCTTGTTCGGTATATATTTCTCGGAGGTAAAGGCCAACATGTTAGGACTGTGGCTAACCAAGTTCGCAGATGACTGCAAACTGGGTGCCATAATCAACTCTCCAGCCGACACAAGCATCCTCCAAAAGGGCCTCATAAAACCGACAACTGGTGCCAGAGCCATGGCCTCAAGCTAAACGCCAAAAAGTGTATAGTCATCCCCTTTGGCAAAAACAAAGTGCCCACAAATTACCACATAGGTGGTAATCCATTAAGTACAGAAGAAGTAATTAGGGACCTGGGGACCCAAGTTGATAGCAGTCTCTCATATGACAACCACGTGGCCAAAGTGGTTAGAAAAACATTTTATATAGCTCACCTAATCATGAAGGGATTCACATCTAGATCAGGGGAGGTCATCGTGCCTCTTTACTCATCTCTCATCAGGCCCATAATTGAGTACAATGCCCCTTTTGGGATGTACCTTACCAGACAACTGCAGCAACTGGAAAGACCCCAAAAGTACCTTACCAAGAGGATCAAAGGGCTCAAACAGATGCCATATGCTGCCCGGTTAAAGAAACTCCAGCTCTACTCAGTGGCATACCGCCTGTTCAGGGGCGATCTGTGCCTGACTTATAAAGCCATGTCCAACCCGGAATTAATGGACATGCTGCTCCTCAGAAAATCCAAATCCCATCAAGCTACGTGCTCGAGAGACTTGAACCTCAGCACTGAAATAAATAGGACATGCTGGCGGGACAGATTCATAACCCAGAGGCTCCCTTTACTCTGGAATAAAATCCCAGTTAGGCAGAGTCCCTCATTGACTCTCTTCAAGAGGAATCTTGATGAGTGGATGGGAGATCATAGGTTTAACCCGGGTATCACTTCTGTGTCACTGTTAGACAGAGGCATAGTATACTAACCTCGGAAAAGGGCATAGCAAAATTAATTTAAAATGGGTGGCGAAAGTCAAACACATTCTGGCTAGGCTTATAAATGCCCTAGGGCAGATGGCCTAGTATGAACCTATGAACCTATGAACATAATGTATACAGCTGCAAACCCTATCTCTTGTACATTGTCTGTACAGTGCTGGCTATAGAAACTGTGTGTTTACAGCTGCAAACCCTATCTCGTGTACATTGTCTGTACAGTGCTGGCTATAGAAACTGTGTATGTTTACAGCTGGAAACCCTATCTCTTGTACATTGTCTGTACAGTGCTGGCTATAGAAACTGTGTGTGTTTACAGCTGCAAACCCTATCTCATGTACATTGTCTGTACAGTGCTGGCTATAGAAACTGTGTATGTTTACAGCTGGAAACCCTATCTCTTGTACATCATCTGTACAGTGCTGGCTATAGAAACTGTGTGTCAAAGATTGCAGTATGACTGGGCTGGAGCCAGTGACCCCCTTAGTACCACATCATAGGACCCTTAAGTAATTATTTCACTTTTTGGCAGTATACGCTAATTAAAGCAGAGGAAGCATTACCAGCAGTGTAAACGTTTCCCAGGGTACAATTCCACTAAAGCTGTTATTTGCACTTCAGGCACTAGTCTCTCAAATAAGACTACAAACTTACTGGCAGCTTTTCAGAGTTTGCCTTAAGCTATTTCTGGCAAGCATACTGGGTACTACGGGTACAGACTGGGATGTCATGCACAGCCCGTATCTGTCACTTTGATGTACCTGCATGACCGACAGCATGCTTTAATAAAATATTCCGTTCTTTTTTAACTGAGTGTTTATGGTCAGTAGAAATTCCTTGGTTGGATTATCTGTTTGGAATACTGTTTGGAACATTGAACTTTTATCCTACTTGGACAGTTTAAATAATCTGGCGTTGAATACAGTCCGTGGTCACCTCACAGGTTACTTTTTTACTATTTGCATTCTGTTTTCATTATTCAACCGTGAGGATTTCATTCTGCTGGGAGCTTTCTTTTATTTTTTGGTTAAAAATAATTTACAATAATATCAAGGGGACTGCATGATAAAGTTCACATTGCTTTTATGCCATCCACAGTAATATTCCTGTGATTGTGAAAGGTTCTGATGCAAATTTTTCGTTGTGTGTTTAACTGTGCTGGCGTAAGTGGCAAAGTATCTATAGTTCATGGCATAGTGTAACTGTTGAATGAAATTAGTTCACTTACTCTTTTATTAGCTAGGTAGTGCCTTTCAAATAAGCATATAGTTGAAATTTGAGCAACAAAAGCTAATTGTGTCTTGCTCTAATTAACTCTTTGAGATGGCGCATTTTTTTAGAATTCAGTACGAAGTTCATTTATCTTATCGGAATATTCCAGGCTGCCAGATAAGAATTATCTGTCAGCATATATTTGGTAATCTAACAGTTCTCCATATTGTGAACACTTGATGTTTATATAATATGCTTGTACAAAGACTGGCTTTTAAGGAACCGATATCGGTATTGCTTTTAATGAACCTAAGCAAGATCTATGTAGTAAAGTGGGGAGTTGTGGGGAGACTTGCATAATGGTTAAGGTGTTTACCTTACAGACTTATGGTGCAGGGTTTGATTTCCAAAGGGAGTAATTGGCTAGGATTAAAATGCCCCACAAGGGCAGTTAGCCTAGTACTAATCTATGAAACTATCTCCAGTCTACAATTTATTTTTGAATCACATCTCCAGCACTTATCAGTTTGCCCTGGGAACATTTTATGGAGCCTGCTGGCACACAAAAATACTTGTGTAGGCATTTCCATGCAAATATTTTAAATAGTCGACATTTTGTTGCTATTTTAGAAGCAGTGTATATTTGCATTTACTTTTTTCTTGTAATCTTCCTTTCTGCTAGTCTTTGCCAATTTGTATCTGCTTTTTTGCAAGTTTACCCCTGCCCTTTGTCAGTGCCTCTTAGAGTCTGCTCAATAGTCTCCCATTACTCTCCTTCTCTGCCCTGACTTCTATCAGAATCTTTTTTTTAAATGCCTTTATTAAATTATCACTTTTCCATTTATACACATTATACATTACATGCTTTCTTTCTTTTTAACAATGTTTTTCAGTCCAACATTACATAAATTGCTAAATGCCTGGCTTTTCTTTAAACATCACTCCCATAGCTCTCAACTATCCAGATTTTCGCAGACTGTCCAGATTTGTGCCTCATATTTTTGGTTTGTTCCTCATACTGTTTTCTGGCAAATCACTGGATTGAAGTTACTAAACAATGACACACATCTGAGTTTCAGACTTCATATCATTCCAAAAATGCATGCTAACACAAATCCTATTATTCTAGCAACTTTCTAAGTTTGTATGAGCAATATATATAAAATCTGTCCCTGTTCTTGGTTCTTTGTCCCCCCATTCTTTTTGGCTTTGTCCAGATACACTGAGAATTTGAGAGGTATGCTTACAAAACAAATAATGTAATACGTGAAAAAGGCAATCTCACTAAAAAATGCTACATTTTCAACAGAAGAGCAACAGTGGTAAGGAACCTCTTTACAGCTGTGTCAGTTTTAATAACTACATGTAAACATTGTTGTCTTTCAATACTTTTACATTTCTTTGTAGAAGGGGGCAACCAGCCATCAATTGCAGGTGTAATTCATCAATTCCATTTTGCTGCCTTACTAACACAGGCACAACAGAAGGAATACATTCTCCTGCCTAACATGCAACAGATTCTCCTATGCCATCCTTCAACAACGTTTTGAGTCTGGGGCAAGTGCAATTCATTTAAGCAGGAAATGTTCAAAAATTTAATAGGAAACATAGAAGGATAATGAGCAGAAAGAGAAGCACAAGTTTTTACCGTACGTGGACAACCTAGCACATACATGTCTGTAAAGTAAGTTAGGATATCTTTATCTTCAACTGGAAACACCTTGTAAAGTTCACGAAAAGTAGGAATTACTTCATCTTCATTTAAAAATGATGAAGCTATAAGTTTCTTTTTATCAGGTTGGAATTCTACACACTTTCCATACAAAATTGATAAGCCAAATTTTGCACTTTTCTCCATATACTCTGAGCAAAGTGACACAAACAACATTTGTATTCTACATTAGGAATGTTTTGTTTAATATTTTAAAGAGCAGCCGTTTCAAAGTCACACAGTACATACGTTATGTTTGCATTCAGAGCACATTCTGAAATGAATTGTAAAATACACTCCCACATATAGTTGTAAACTTTGTAGGACTTTTTACTCATTAAACAGTATACAAGAGGTAAGCACTTCGTACTACCGCTGTATGTCATTAATGTATAGCTGTCTACAAAACACTGCCTTAGTTAAGAATACTCCATCCATGTACCAGATTGTAGAGTTGCATAGATTAGTTAAATTTTCCTTAGAAGAAAATATTAATACATGCAAGTTGGTATGAACATCGGGCATGTGTTTCTGTATGAATGAACTCCTTTTCAACTGACAGGTACTCACAGAAATTGTGCTTAAGTGAGAACAGGTTTTAGTATTTGAAATTAACGTTTTAAGTGTAATTCGATTAACTTGTTGAAGCATATACCTTCCAGAAGGCAAAACTACTCTGCTCTCTAATAATGTACTAGCAATCACATCATCTACAAGTAATGAAGGTGTATCTCTACATGCCCTATTTCCTTTAAACTGTTACATGCTAGATACGTCTCCTCTGCTTCAGTAACATCACTCGCATGCTAATGCATAACTGACTTTAACAAATCTTTTTCTGAAACACTTTTTGTTATAGCTCTACCCTCACATTTTTTCTGAAAACTTTTCACAATAACACCAGTACTTTCATTCTTTGACTGTCCTTTCAAGATTATATAAATAACCCTCTGTAACTAGCATATCTTTGCCTTTTTGAGACTTCACAATGCTGTATAACATTCCTAAAACACCTGGAGTGCTCTGAGATGTTTCAGCCATATCAGTGCCTTATGAATTGAATTATGCACAGTTACTTATATACAAAATGTCTATACAGGAAAAAAAAAACTATAATTTACAATACTATTTTAATTTAGACAATTGTAATATACTTACTATTTAAATACATACATTACTATCCTAAAATTTAACTTAGTACTATATTATAATACTTAATAATAATAATTAAAACATTTTATGAAATGTACATTAACCATGACGTGTATACATTGTACGTCGCATATATTTAATGTTGGCCAACTATAAATGTTAGAAGATTTTATTTTCGATTATAAGCATTTCCGCAAAACAGTACATTTGATGTTTTTGTTCGATAATTAGCTGTTCGAGCATATTTTTTTCGTTAGTCAAACATAGACCAGAGTTAGGGTTAGGTTACTATTCTTGTGGAACAAATGGATATAATTGTTTAGTCTGTGCTAGCCACTTCATTGTATCTGGGAGTAAAACTGAAGATTTATTTAAACCTTGGTTATTTTCAAAGCCAGTTCCAAAATTTGACAGGTCTCTTTGTAGTAAGCTATGCAGTTCTTGAGTTGATGTGCTGCTCCCAGCAAGAAATATATCATGTACATAAAACAGATATTTAAGTTCTGAAAGATCACATAGGAGATCCTAGTAAAATGTAAAAAAAAAGAGTAGGCCAAGGACAGAGCCAAATGGTTCTTTGTTACGAAAGATGGAATTCTGATTCTGATAGGAGTAAAATACAGCAGAAAAGATTCTATTGTTCTAAGTGACTGCAGAAAAGCTGACATACTTCATCAGAAAAACTGCAATTCTTTAGTTTCTGGGTTAAAAGGTAATTGTCTACATACCTGATTGACCTTTTAGATCAATGAAAATTCTTCCAGTTAACTTGTTATTTTCTATGTTTTTATATATTTGAGTTGTGAGACAAAGGATCATCCTTTTGGTATGTGTTTGGATCTAAACCCACGCTGCTTCATATTTATTGTCATATTTATTGGGATATTGTAGAATTTAATCATGGAATTTGTTTTTCTAGTATTTTTGCTGGGGGGGGGGTCAATGTTTGCTTCTTCAGCTATTCTGTGCTATTGGATACTTTGGGGAGAGACAACATTGCTGCATGTTTAAATAATTTGTAAAACTATTTTAATGGTAAGTGAAATGCGAAGGAATTGAGGATATAGGTTTGTAATGTAACTTCCTGTTCATTTTTAGGAAAATTATGTGTGAGCCATTTTGGTGATGTAGTTTGTTGATGTGCTTTTTGAATTAGAAAAAGGGTGAAGTCCAGTAATAGGTGCAGTGCTTCATTTGAAACCGGGGTTGTGTTAAGATAAAAAGATTCTGATAGGGGGATTATTAATGTTATGCTTTATGCTTGAAAGCACTGAGCAGATCAAATGTTATCAGAATACAGATGCTTTTGTTTGAGAATATTTTCTTGCTAGCCAGACATTTAACTATAATCCAGAACTGTTTCAGTTGACTGAAGGAGACTTCCTCTTTTTTCCTGTAGCATGTATTCTTTTCAGTGTAAGTTTTAATTATAGTCGTGTAGCTCCCATTTGTATAAGTGATGAATTTTAATCATTGTTAATTTGGCTTTTCTAGCCCTTCCATGTCCTGTCACACTTTTTTGGTCTACCAGACCCACCTGAGACTGTCAAGGGATAATAAGCATCCATGCCTGAGGCCAAAGAGGAGACTGAGGATTCTGGGACATTGTCACACTGCTGCCAATGAGTGTTTTTCACTTATTTCTCTACCCCTGTGTGCTACCAGTAACATCCTAAGGATGGGACATGCAACGGTTTTCAATGATGACATTATAGGATTATGTGCTTCAATGGTCTGGAGATGAAAATTGTAAGGGGTTTATGTATTTAGTGTTATAAATGGACAGATATCACAAAAACTGAGAGTAGAAGCAACAGGATCTGTTTCAGATACATGGGTCTGTGGCAGTAGCTCCATTAATCACCTTGTTAGTCCAGTCTTGAGTGCTAAACCACACCTTCATTTCCACAAAGGAATGACATCAGCAGGACTCCACCCCACCATCCTCCACTAGCACCACCTGGCTGAGTTTCTGGTCACCACCATTGAAACCAAACCATGACAGTGTATCCTGAGTGCATGCCCCTTTGTTCTTTCCAAAATGGGCAGACCCATCCTCCCCTGCCTAAGCAGTTAATCAAACCCAGGTCACCTGGGCCATAGTCTGGGCTTTATATTTCTATCTTTATGCTTTATCTTTATCTTAAAATGTTAGCACTGGCTAAAATTTTTTATTACGTGGTTGAACTTGGGGTTAAATTGTGTTAGTCTCTGGCTTTACTCTTCTACTGATTAAAGGGTAAAGCTTATCTCATATAAATGTTAAGGAGTTGCAGAATATTCTAACAACAGCTTCAAGTGCAATGAGCTTGCTTAGGGTGAGATCACTCTATCCAATATATCTTAGCTGGTTTTGTTACCAGATTGCCTTCTGATGATTCAGATATATTTGTGGTTGCAGAAGTTAAATTGTTTGGGGGGGGGTCTTAATATTTAGAGACCGAATTGACAATACCCAGTGATTTGGATATTACAAGGATACTATGAATCCTTTTAGGAATTTAGGAATGTTTGTGTTTGTAATGAGTGTGACAATGGCAGATGATGCTTAATTCCCGGTGTTTTGCCTGGTTACTTCTTTTAATAACTGAATTAGGTTGCATGAGTATATAACTCTGTTTTGATTTTGATGGGTCCATTCACTCGAGGTTTATGAATCTTAATATGTCTCCTAATAATATTAATTTATGACACTTAGATATTTTGTAAAGTACAAACTTGAAAATGGTTAGAGATGAGGGAGGTGATATATATACATACATATATATATATATATATATATATATATATATATATGGTTCCCATTCAGAAGCCTGAAACATCATAAGCCTGAAAATCAAAATCCTGAAACCAAAAGCCTGAAAATTCAGAATACTGAAAACTCAAAATCCTGAAAGCCCAAAATCCTGAAACTCAAAATCCTGAAAACACAAATAATGCTAATATGTCACTATAAAGACACTAATATCTACCAACTGACCCTGACCCTAACCCTAACCCTAAGGTCCGTCACTATCGCACACTCACCTGACCCGCGCCCTAACCCTAACTCACTTAAACCGCCCCTAACCCCAATATTTGTCACTATTGCATACATGCCTAACCTGCGCCTAACCCTAACTCACTTAAACCCGCCCTAACCCTAAAATAAAACCAACCGCACACTTACCTGACCCCAACGCATGACCTAACACCACAGGGCTAACAATAGCAAAGCCACAATGACATCAGTATGTCTATTTTGTGTTTTCAGGATTTTGAGTTTCAGGATTTTGGTCTTTCAGGATTTTGGGCTTTCAGGATTTTGAGTTTTCAGGATTCTGAATTTTCAGGCTTTTGGTTTCAGGATTTTGATTTTCAGGCTTATGATGTTTCAGGCTTCTGAATGGGAACCATATATATATATATATATATATATATATATATATATATATATATACACACACACACACACACACACACACACATAGAGATATATAGATAGAGATGTAGATAAAGATATAAATATAGATATAACAGTAGATATAAATAGATATACACACATATAACATAAATGTTTTGGGGTGAGTAGCAATTGCTGCTTGGCTAAGTACCCAGTTAAGGTCAGCTTTATTCTTGGTATAATTATTCTTAGCAATTAGTATTAGTTTAATGTTGGCATTGTTTTTATTACTGTCAATATGCAACCATAGCCACCGCCATGTTTCTTATTTGGCCAGTTATCACTGAAACTGCTATAGTTATGAGAAATTGAAGGGGAAATCATGAGTTGTCCTTCAACCAGAATTCTGTTATGGGTAATATTTTAGGATTACATTATTGTAGCCAAAATTTAGGTGGGATCATTTACTGCTCATTGTACAGATATTCAGGTTTGTAACTGACAAGTATTTATGGGGAGGGGGTGAGAAAATGCTTGAAATAAGGACCAGAGATGAGCTGAGTTGTACAGCATCTGCTTGTTAGATTAGTAGAGCTGTCAGAAACAGAGTAATTTTTGTCGTCATTTTGTTCAGGCTAAAGATTATGCTAGATAAGAAGTACAAAGAATACTGAAAGGACAATGCAAACTATGCCTGTTATAACAGACGGAAGTAGGAAGATGATCATGTATTATGTTGTGATATTTTTTAAATGGTGGATTAGAAATACTAGATAAAGGAAACATTAACTTTAAAGTTAAATCTCCTGCAGCCCAAGTAATGCAAGATAAAACAAAACTAATAAGGAAATCACAATTAGTGCCAAACACTATGGAGTATACAATTAATGCTTTCTTAATGTATATTGATATAATACATGAAATTTGTAGGCATGTATAAATGAATTTTTACAGATAGTTACTAATCAGTACACCAACTGGGCTGAGGGTGAATACTACAAAAACATCAAAACTACCTGTTAACATTCAGCTATGCTGCAGGTTCAGAAAGTTGTGAGTGTTTACTGCATTTGGTGTTTACAGTCATCCATTTTCAGGAATAATCATAGGTTTTGAAGCATTGTATAGTGATTACACTAACTTAGCTAACTAGAAAACAAAAGCAGGCTGTCTGAGTAATCATAAAAATAACATTAGCATGATCAGCCATAAAGAACATACTTGACTGTACACAGTCATCATATACAAAATATAATGCTTGATTAACCATAATACTGTAACTAAAATATGATCAAGCCCTAGTTAATATAATGGAGTCATGTGGGTGAGCAAACTAAAAACTAAGCATAAATGAGTAATAGCAATTAAACCCAGTTAGTAGTCCACTGATACATTACCTGCACCAACCCTGTCTTGTAATCACCTATAAGAACCCCTTAAAACAACGTACTTTGATGTAATGTGTTAATCATAATATGATTGTGTAAGGATATAGGGGTTAAGAAATAAAACAAAATACATTAGGTTCCCATATGCTAAAAACAATAATATAAGGGTAACTAACAGAACCTACAGGTCATGTCATGACTGAAGTGAGATGTGCATATGTGAACAATAAAACAATTTCACTATATTATAATATATATATTATATTATAATAATGCTGCAAAAGCAAAAGTCCAAAGTCAGCATACTTCTTTGATTTTGGCAACCTTTATTTGAAACCAGTGGGTGCAACCAGGAGCAAGTGCTTTCATCAGCAGTAACAAAATGTGGTTGGTGTGGATCTCATAAACCAATATGGACACTGAGCCACAAACCACGTCACATAGCTAAAATCATTATAAAATCTGTACCAATATCTTGTGCATTGTGGAATCAGTAAGTTATTTAGTAGCCCACCTGAGATAATGACAATGTAATACATTAATTAGTAGAACTGAGGCATTGGCTCTACCAGCAGTTTGACAGCCATACAAACCAGTACAAAAATTGAGAAGAGGGATTCTTTTAGGGTTCATCGGTGAGCTGTCTCACACAAAAAAGCCCAAAGGCTTTAATAAGCACACGATGTGACATGAATTTTGACTAGCCTGGAGTGGCCATGGTTAGACCCAGTTAGGATTTCCTTTTTTTTTTTTTTAAACCATTTACTGCTGAAAGGACAAATGGTGTATTTTATACCCTTGATGGAAAAAAAGACCCACGGCGTGTTATTTTTCAGGACAGTGGGTAAGTAGATCCAGCTTAGCATGTTTCCCCTGACAGAACTATATAGATCTGGGTATTATTTTATGGTTGTTAATCTCAGCTCGAAAAGGAGAATATGCATATTCTTATGCAACTACTTAGTAACTAAAGTGAAGAAAGAGCTACAACCCTTCAGGAAAACAATAGCAGAGTGATTATTGGATGAGAGGCATGAAAAATGCAGAAACAATAGTGTAGACTGCGCATAATAAAAGTTAGGTGTAGGAAGATAGGTGAGTACTGTAATCTTTCTACATTTCGGGTTAGAGTATGCCTAAATCAGGTAAGAACATGATTAACAAGTAAGGTAAATGTACTGCAATTCAAGTAATATATCATGAAGTATACCAAGTAAAGTGAAAGCGCAAACCAACTCCAAAATCCAAAATAGTATGGAAATGCAGGAAAGTCTTTTGGCAAGAACACAGTTTTATTCACCAAACTCTCCAAACGCCAATAAACCAAACTGAAACAAGTGTTCACCAAACGCCAATAAACCAAACTGAAACAAGTGTTCACCAAACTCTCCAAACGCCAATAAACCAAACTGAAACAAGTGTTCACCAAACTCTTGTTTCAGTTTGGTTTATTGGCGTTTGGAGAGTTTGGTGAATAAAACTGTGTTCTTGCCAAAAGACTTTCCTGCATTTCCATACTATTTTGGATTTTATATCATGAAGTATACCTAAAAAAGGAATAGCAATCAGCGTCAGCTGTTGAGCAGTGTATAATTAATGCTAGGTTAATGTACATTGAAAATACATGAAAATAATAGGCAAGTGCAAAATACATTCTATAGAAGGCTACCAAAAAATATACCAGTACAAAAACAGCAGAACTATCTATTAACATTCAGCTATGCTGCAGGTTTATAAAGCTGCCAGTGTTTACTGCAGCTGGCAATTAGAAGCATCTATTTTCAGAAGTAACCTAAACCCTTGAAATATTCTGTGATTATCAGCTTTACTAGCTTAAGACTATTTGACTAATAATAACAAAATCTTCTTCTTTCGGCTTTTCCCGGTTAGGGGTCACCACAGAGGATCATCTGCTCGCTCATGATTGGCAGTAGAGTTTTTACATGTTGAGTTGCCAGCCCGGCACCCAACCTTCCACAGAAGGCACACACAAGCACACACACACACCTAGGGCCAATTTAGAGTGTCCAATCCAACTACTGCATGTCTTTCGGAGCATGTCTTTCAGAGGAAACCGGAGGAAACCCATGTGACCACAGGGATGGCATGGAGACTCCGCACAGAAGGCACCCCAGCCGAGGATCGAACCAGAGAACCTCTTGCTGTGAGGCAGCAATGCTAACCGCTGCACCACCATGGCCGCCCTACTAATAATAACAAAATATAACATTAAAATGATTGACCCCAGGAAATATACTTAATCATAAAGACAGTCATCATAAAGGTGAAACATAACGATAGGGTGATTGACCATCACAGTTAAAGTAAATGCATGATTAAGCTCTAAATATCATCTTAGAATAATGTCATCCAAGAAAATTAACAGCTAAGAGCAAATAAGTCGCAGCAATAGAACCCATTAGCTCACTCAAAAATGCATTATCTGTACCAGCCCCATCCTGTGACTAATTATGAATATCCACTAAAGTCAGGAGCCTAAATGCAGTATGTTAGACAGTGATCTGCATATCTGAAAGATAGGATGGTTGGGAACACAGGAAATAAAGCAAAAGACATAAAACTACTGTGTGCTATAAAAATCAGCAAAATGTTAACAGTGAGGAGCTCTGCCAGTCAGCCAGTTTTCCTATGCACAATTCTGCACAATGAACATAAAACCAAAGACCAGTTAACGTGACTAAAACAATTATAGCAATATAAAAGTATTCCATTTTCTGGTTGCTTTCTCGAATCAGCAAGTTATTTAGTAGCCCACCTGAATTAATGGTAGTATGAAAGCTGAAGGTGCCAACATTAATTTCTTCAAATGGGGAATCATTTCTAGCAATAGTTTGGGAGCTATATAAAACAGGGCAAACCTGGGTGGAGTTTAGTTAAAGTTCATTGCTGAGCTGTCAGACACAGAAAACATAAGAAGCTCTAATGGGTACAGCAGGTTACTCAATGTCTCTGAGGAAGGTAACCTTAGTGAATTTTGCTTTGACTGGCTTGAGGTGGAAACAGTCAGGGCCAGTCAGGTTTGTCATTTTTCTTTCTGTGTGTTAAGTTGTTTACAGCTGTGCACTATTGACATGCATATATACATACATCTTCCCTTCAGTAATGCAATGCATATTTTCTGCAGTCTCCAGGTGTTTCTCCTCTGTGTCTCATCTTGCCATCACACTATTTATCCTAAATTACTTCCATATTTTGCAGCTACATTCGATCAACTGAATGAATGTTCCTTTATAAAATTCAGAAATGTATAACATCAGATTCTATCATTCATGTCCCTTATAAAATGAAGGGAAATGTTTTCCTTCTGTCTACATCTCCTCAAGGTGACCATCATGTATAATGATGTCAGTCTTTTGGGAGAGTGTAAGTTACCACAAAGGCTTCACAGAACACAGTTACTTGGTACTCGAACCATGAACGCCTGCATACAAAGCCCAGCATGTACCCAATGCCTCCCCTTTTATTAATTCGCTCACAGTAATGGCAACTCTACTCCCAGCCTGTAATTAATCAAAATGATAGCATTAAAACCAGCAATATTTTCCTTGGGTAGATGGTATGACCTTGAGTCATTCATCTTGCCTCCACTGCTAGCTCATTTTGACTTGCTTTTTGAATGTACCACAAAAGCAGCAGACTCAGTAATAAAACTTTTGTGGAAGTGATGCTGGAAAACTGTCATGTGCAGAAGAACTTATGCAGTAGTAGTCAATAACACAAACACACTGCGTTTTAGTTTCTTCCAAAGTCTATTTAAATAGTATATTAATCTATATTACATTCATAAGCAATTTCTCATCTGTATAGGTGTAGTTTGGTATATTTTGAGCATTGCATTTTACACACATTTCAAAATCATCATCTAAATGTTCCCTGCTGAGTCAGCAGAGTGCTTTTCCTATCAGCACTACTAGGACCTTGTGTTGTTCTTCCATGTTTTAGTTGTCTAGCATAGCTCTCAAGTGTACCTCATTATGAGGAACATTCCTCATTTTGTGTCTTAAAAAGCCCCCATTCCTCAAAGTTCCACATTGCATTATCTGTCACACATTCAGTGTTAGGAATTTTTTTAACTGATATCCATTGTAGGCAGTACTGAATCATGTTAATTCATCAAAAGGATATGCAAGTATAAAGTAACATATTTTAACCATCCTGTGAGCTTCCTAATAGAAGTTGATAGTAAGCTTTTGCCCATTTCTTCCACATTATAAGAGGTGGTGTTCCTCATTTTTGTGTTGTAAAATTCCTAACTTTGCACTTCTCCAAGGTGTACATGTTGAAACCCTCTGCTTTGTGATTTTAATGCAGACGATTTGCTATATTTTCTTCTGCTTGCTTTATTTAGGAACATGATCACTGCTGCAAATTATTGAACAAAATGCATTCTTGTACCACGGCATCAGCTGTGGACAAAGTCACAACAGAGGCTGGATGCTGCTTCATTATGACTCATGTCTGTATCTGCTGCTGCTCTATCTGGAAAGCTGTTTTATTAAATATCCTATAAATTAGTTGTTTATGTTTTTACTCAGGGGCACAAATGCAGATTTTCTATTCTGATGCTGTTTGTTAGTGCTGAAGAAACCACTATTTATATGTAAAACTTGTCAAGTGCCCAATTTATTTACTATTCTACATAAAGTCACTGGTTGTCTTAAAACCAGCTAGGTATATCTTTGTCATGTATGCAAGACACCCAGATGCCTATCATTTAGATTTGAAAAACATAATGATTAATGTATAGTAATAAAAAATGCATGCATATTAAATTAGACAATTTTGTATTAAATGCAATTTTGTACAAACCCATTTATGTTTTTTTATTTAGAGTTTTTGACTGATTTTATTCCACTAGGTGTATTTCCTGTTTTCAAGGGAGACCTGATGTGGTAGTCAGACCACTTGGAGTATTTCTCTACTTTTTTCACTAGCTTCTATGCAAGCAATAATGCCTGACAAGGTGGTTGTTTCAGGGAAAATAACACCCATCCAAGGGTGTTGTGAGTCCTGACACCACAAGCAGAAGGGCATTAATTCTCTAATAACACCAGTCCTAGAGGGCATAATTGTGCTTAGACAATGGGCTACCTGTTAAATTGTTTCATATTTGTTTTTTATTAGTATATTCTTTTTATATTTTTGATGTAAGATAGTTCCTCCTCCTAATGTTTCAAGATGTTGCAACATTTATAATTGTTAGTGGACAAGTATTGTGCATCCAGTATGCAAGTATTTAATGTCAAAAGACCCCCCACACACACACACACACAGAAAGAAAAACAAGTACACAATAAGGAGGCAGACACAGACAGACTCACAAACTTATACACAGAAAAAAAAACACGTGCATGCACATGCGCATCACGCACACACATACACACACAAATGTAAGCAGCAATCACAGACATTTTCTTGACAGAATATGCCTTACCTGTCATTCTGAACAAATGGATGAAAAAAATCATATAGTGCAGTGTAAACCCCACTCTAGACTGTCCCTAATATCGCAGAACATTCCTGATTTGCCTCCTTCATTTTCTGGTAAATCACTGAGGATTATGGTTAGTCATTAAAGCTAGATATTACAGTTTTGTACTTCTTATTGTTCGGACAAAAAGCCTCTTCACTTCTGAATTCCCGAGGTAAGAAATTAAGAGGTACAAGCCCATCTCTCTCTCTCACTCCTTCATTATAACTCTGTCTCTCATAGTTACTTTTGCTATTTTTTCATCCACCCACCCACCAACAATCCCTTTGCTATTTTTTTATTTACTTCTTTTATTATTTTACTCTTGATAAAAGAAAGTCACATTTAGCAATTGTATAAAAATTTGTGTCGGTTTTATTTTTGTTCTGTCTGAGATTTGTGACAACTTGATGTGCTCCATGAAGCAGCAGACTTATTTTTTACTGGGCTTTACCTGTACATTAAAGTCCTGTTGGAGAATATCTGTTATGTTTTGCCCATTCTCTAAGGGATCTTTTACTTCATTCTGAGCTACCAGTCTAAGATCTGGAATATCAGTTTAACACTTCATCCACAGGATGGCACCTCAAAAGTGCAGCACCCAGTATTCCAAGCTCACCCCCAAAACCATCTTCCAAAATTATTTTATATAATAGATGTGTAGCTATGACAGTGTTAGGTCAAGTGCAGAGGTCCCACCCATATATAAGCAGAAAATCACTGCACTAAATTGCTATTCATCCATTTCAGAAAAATAAATAACTGAAGTATGACCAATTGAAGTCCTTCCACCATGCAACTTTACCTACTATTTCAACAGCTGCAAAGTCATTTCCATAAACATGTGATAAAAGCTTGTCAACACATTTGTCTTAGTGGATAATAAATGATAATTTTTATGGTAGTGGTGCCATAATTTTCAATATGTTTTAATTTTTATTCAACAGACTAAATAACCCTTTCATACAAATGGAGAAGTAGACGATATAATGAAGGGTAATGACAACTTATTACCAGCTTTATTATCTGAATACTGGTGAAACAGATCACTTTCTGAATAATGCTTTCTGTCAAAGTTTGTCAAACTCACACAGTGTGCAATAGGAAAACAAATGAAAACAAACACACACACACACCCACACACACACACACACACACACACACACACACACACACACACACACACACAGGCACAAGTATACATTAGTACACTCACACATGCACAAACACTGTAGCTGTTATCTAAACTGTTTAAACACCTACAAAAGAAGCATTTAAAAATATTTCTAAGTAGAACTGTTTAGATATGACCATGTCATATCAAAAACAGATTCACGTTCTTGTAGAACAAAGAATTCTCCATTGCTGCCTCTCTTCTTTCAGCTATTCTCTCCAAAAGTGTGTATGTGTGAGTGTGTGTGTGTGTGTGTGTGTGTGTGAGTGTGAGTGTGAGTGTGAGTGTGTGTGTGTGTGTGTGTGTGTGTGTGTGTGTAGGGGGTGATATAGTGCATAAGGATATTTAATTATGATTCCTTACAGTCTTTCTAGCATCAACTGTTACTATTCTTTTTTATGTTGTGTTTCATTTTCTTCCATTTATGAATAGTGATGTGTGTTCCAGACATACTCTTAGACAGATCTTATAGACATTATTACTAGCAAATAAATGCAGAGTATTTTTTGAAGTCAAGTGTGTGTTTTTGATATGGTGATTTCGGGTACATTTCAATTGACCGACAAGTCAGAAGACCGACATTCACTCCACCAATACATTAAAACATCGACAGCGCAAACACGGACATTTCACAGGTAAGACTTTTAAATTCGCTAATCAAGCCTACCATGGTTAGGAAGTGTGGCAGTGTTATGCATGTGTGGTAGGCATGATTAACAAATATGCTTTCCTGAGCAGCACCTGATATGTGGTTCTAAAATTAATTCAACTTGGGACTTTTCCTAAAAACAGGCAAGGTAATGTTGTCCTCAGCAGAGCTTTGTTAGGATGTGGCAGTGTTTCATGATCATTAGTTCTTGCTGAAATCCTGATACCTTCGGATTGTGAAACGTTGTGGGCAGATATGGGAAATACATGCCAAGTAGCAATACCTTGAAGAACTTCATTGACTCCACAGTACAGAGATCTCTGCATTAGCATATAAAAGTAACAAGCATGTTGGTCTGCATTAGCATATAAAAGTAACAAGTGTGTTGGTGGTATAGACCAACTTCAACGCCTCCCCCTGTCAAACATTTTAATGATATCACACTAAGTTTTTACATTCACTCTATCTAATTTATAATTGCAGTTTATCTTTTCCACAGATGCTGAGCTCACAGTTATAGCTCTTGAATGTGAGATATGAATCCAGTCTCCATATATCAGCCTTGTCTCCAATGACCCGTATCACTGAGGTGACCACAACACTCTTCACATGCAAGCACATGCTTCCATGTCCACATGAGGAGCGAAAATGCTCAAGCAGCTTAGTGGCTGAACACCTACCCCTTGCAATGCCACCCTTTCCCTGGGAGTCTGTTTCACTGGACTGCTGCAATCTGTCCCCTCTTGCTCCTGAATTTATGATATGGTTCCAATCATGGTGTATTACTATTGTTTCCAATTATTATTATTTATTTTTTGGACTGCAATTTATTGAAAGCATTCTGCAAGAAACAATAGTTTGTTCCCAAAGAGTACAGTTATTCTTATCACAGATTATGTCCAGCACATTAACTACTGATCAGTAGACCTGAAATGTCACAACAGAGGATGATGGCAGCTGAAAAACAGAATAATGTATAAAGGAAAATATAGACTCTGAAAGAACACCAAGGGACAGAAGTCATACAGTTAAAAAATAAAAAATCCCATTGCTGAATTCCTGTATGATGAAATGCACTCTATAGAAGAACTTGCTTCTTTTTTTTTTTTTTTCAAAAATCTTTAATATGTTTTGTGATTAAAACATAAATAACAACAATAAAGACATACGTCGTCAATGAACATGGCAACATTAACCAGCAAATCTTAGTACATATCTATATACAAAGCACAATTAACAAACTATATACACAGCTGCCATTTGTCTAATACATAAACTAAACCTTTGATCATATATGTTTTAGTCATTTCAAAACTAATTTATAAAAGCTAGGGGCCCTCACAGAAGAAAATTGAGAATTTGGTAAATAAGCAGTAAAATAATTAAAAGAAAATCTGAACCCCAACTAGAAGAGCTCATTTCTTGCATGCCAAAAATCATGATCATGCAGAATTGCACTTTAACTAGTAAACATTATAAACTGAGGGCGGGACAACTATGTCCATGGTATCATTTTTGTAAAATGAGATTTTTCCCACCCGCTCAGATTTTAAGCATTCATATATGTATGTATTTCTTTATTTTGCATGATCATCTTAGTCCTAGCTCTAGCCTTATTCACCAGTTAATCATTTTCGAGCCTAGCCTGTAATGGTACAACCCCGTTCTAGAACAGTTGCTAGTGAAGTAAACAAATTAAATATAACTATTTTAGTTTACTAAAAAAGAAAAGACAAAGTAACAGAAGTCAATCACACAAAATCTAGATTCTGGCAAAATTTGTTTTCAAGAGGAGAAGCCCTGTTGGGGAAATAATTGGTCATATGGAAGAATTTTCAATGGGAGGAAACTGGATGAAAATTACATGCAGTCTATTTTTTTGCCTCTCAGTCTACAGTGAGATATATTTGTGTGAAGTATATGTCATGCATGCCAGGAATGTCGCAATATTTTTTAAATTAAACTACAGGCATTAAGGAATGGTTATTCCTTTCATTAGAAATTATGCTGTACCACCAAGGAAGAAAGTTTTCTAAGTTTCCAGCTAGTTTTGATCAAGGTATTAGCTGTCTAAGAGTCAGTGATGATGTCTGTTCTGCGTTAGGGAATAATTTGCTGCTGTATCTGGGAAGTAGACATTAATGGATGAAGCCTTAACTATTTTTCTATTAGTTCCTTTGTTTTCTCTGTTTGGATAAACTGCACTGAAGGCTACAACCAAAGCTGTATTACTGAACTTTCTGTAGAAACAATACCACACCCAGTACAGTTAATAATTAAGAACTATTTTATTTATCTTATCTTTATTAATCTCCTAATCCCAGTCTACAGTGCAACTACAATCTATTAATAAATTCTTAAAGCCTCATTACCATATATTTAGGAACTATATAATTTTATTTATTGGAAATACTAAATACACAAATAGTTTTGAAATCAACCAAATACCCAAGTACTTCTCTATCATCTTGGACTAAAATGGAAGGCCAGTTAGCTTGACCCTATTAGTTGTCCACCTCATAGCAGTTGGTATACTCAGGCAATGTAAAAATTAACTGAAGCTGACAATGAATTATTGCTTAGCTTATCAATAGATAACTAGCAATCTCAGTAGCTCAACAAATATCTCACTTGCCTTTGGTTCTGGAAGATCAGCATGCTGTGGGTTTAATCCCACGCTGGACAGTTGGATTACATGTCAAATACTGACACTGTAGTGCAGCATAAGGGGGGGTGCTGCACTCAAGTGTGTTGTCCTTCAGATGAGATGTTAAACTGAGGCCCCATCTGTGTTTGTGGCAGCTCAGTTAGATGTAAAATATCTCATGGCACTTATTGAAAAAAGTAGATGAAAATCCCCTGCTGCCATGGCCAAATTTCTCCTAGTCAGTGTAAACATCACCCCAGGTCTCTCTTGAAAACAGGCCATTGACCTAGTACAAAAAAGAATAAATAATATCTACACTGTGAGAGATGCACGTATCTAAGCAAAGTGGAGGAATCTTTGCATCAAAGAAACACAACCTGTGAGCAACATGCACTACCAAAGCCATCCTTACAAGTACACAGAAAACTATCATATGCAGATGTTGTAAAAAAAAATCTTTGTCCAGATCCATTAAGAGTAGAGCTCAGCTTAAATCAAACACTGCAGCACACAACCGAACAGAACTAATTGTGATCCAAATCACACTGAATAGGACCAGTTCTCAGATCACGTTACAGGGCCAGTTCTATGCCCCCACAATTCCTAAATAAAAAAATTATAAATATACTGGATGATATTCCAATTAACATGAATTATGTTATCATGGGAGATTTTAACTACCAAATGATAAAGGGAGGGGGGTAACTATGCCATAATTATAGGATATGCCCAAACATTCCTTGATTTCATAAACAAGAATTCCCTGGACCAAATCAGTCTAAGAACCTAGTAGTGGACAAAATATTCCTAAATTGGCCCTTACAAATATGGCATCTATTTGTACTATCCTATTGGTATTCACTTATCCAGTTAAATCTGATCACAGAATGATAAACTTCTTCTTCAAATACCCCAAACCATTAGATGCAAGTATTACAATATTTAGGGGCTTCAAGATGCATTGGCCATCTACAATTCTATGATGAAGTCTCAAAATTTAAATAAAGCTGATTTACCCAGGATATTGACACAGAAAGAAGCTATGCAAACAGATGTTATGCTCATCTGGATAAATACATTAACCTGGCAATACATATCAGATCCAAACAAAATGGCAAGTTCAAGATTAAATAGGAAAAAAGGAACATAGAAGTTGAGCATTTAATAATAGAATCCTGTTGTTGTCCTTTAAATGTGTAGATCTTCAGTCATGGCAAAGTTATACACCATGAGGAGATGAGGTCCAAGATGAACTCTCTGCTTAGTTTAGCAGAAGCATTCAGGTGTCAAGCAGGAATGGAAATCAAACCAGAAGTAGACAAAAATCAGACAGCAACTGAATGTGCCAAAAGACAAAAGAAAGAATATAATAAGAAGGATCAGATGAGAAGGAAAGAAATGTGGAAAAGCCACAAGTAAAGTGGCAAGTATAGAGATCTCCTCGAACAACCGCATGTATATCAAGATTTAATGTAGGAGTGGTTAAGGACAGGTGAGTTGAAACCAAAGGATGAAAAGTTAATAATGGTAGCACAGGATAGTGGACTGTGCACATTTTGGTTTACAAAGTCCATTGAAAATGTGGAAGAAACAGGCAAATGTAGGTTCTGTAAAAAAGAATTAGAAACAGTCACACACCTTGTTGCTGGGTATGATGCACTCGTGACGGAGGGCCTGTACACTGAAAGGAACAATAATGTGGCAAGAATGTTGCATTTGGGATTGTGCAAACACTGCAGTACAGAATTATCAGAGAAGCATTGGAAACATAACCACAAGGCATTGTAAGGAATGATGAAGTGTACATCACATGGGATCACCCATTGCCAACAACTCAAAAAACAGATGCAAGAAAATCAACTACAGTACTCCATGAAAAAAGCCAAATGTAGCATTGATCTTTAGAATTGCTACACTTAGTGATTACATTTTCTCACTTACAGAGAGACACAAAGTCATCAAATATCAAAATTTGCAGGCAAAAATGAGAGCCATGGGGAAGAAAGACACCTAGATAGTTACAATCTTAGTAGGAGCAATGGGGTCTAATAAAAGGAATCCATACCTCTCAACTTCTGACCATAAGAAATCTGGACAAAGCCTATAATAATGGGGTCACAAAGGCCTAAAAATAGGGACAGATTTTAAATATTGCTCCTATATACTTTGAAAGTTGATAGAATAAAAGGTTTTGGGTTAGCATGCATTTTCTTATGGATATGAAGTCTGCAACTCAAATGTGTATCATTATTTAGTGGCACCAGTCCTCAATGATTTGCCAGAAACCACAAATTTTATGAGGAACAGAACAAAAATATGAGTCACATATCTGGATATTCTGCAAAAATCTGGACAGTTTAGAGGTATGCTGTCCATGAATGCCCCTCTTTCAATGCATTCCTATGCTAAAATGTTTTGAAAGAAGTTCTGCATACCCATCCTGGCATCACCCAGAATGATACCACAGTACAAGGACAAAATGATTGACTTCAACAATTGGCTAAGCTTCTGGTGTCATTCTAAGGGGATCCAGTATCTGTCTGCCTGGGATGACATGATCGACAAACCACAATGCTTTGCCAGAGATGGCCTGCACCTGTCGCCCTTGGGATTCTGGATACTAGCTAAGGCTCTTACCACTCCTATAGTGCCTTTTTTAGGGAAGATTCAAATAACAAATTCACCACCATAACAGGTACAAGCAAGCAAAATCTGAGGGTAATGCTACTTAATGCTAGAAGTCTAAACCTCAAAATGCACTCACTCGAGGCACTCCTTAAAATAGAGAATATCAACATCTGTGCAGTGACAGAGACCTGGTTCAAGGCTCCAGAGAGCACCCCTGCATTATCAGGCTATAATTCATACCACACCTTTTGGCCACCTAACCTGGACCGAAGCACTAAAGGTGGAGACGTGTCCATATTCATTAAGGATATCCACACCTCCAGGCTAGTTTCTCAGCATAATGCATCCGAGATTATCCAAGTGCAACTAACTCTGGGCAAGACTGCAATCCAAATTGTAGCTTGCTACCAATCCCCCACCATACCCCAAGATTCCCACTCCTCATTTCTTGATACAATGGAAAATATTAGGGTACAACCTAATACCCTAATAATGGGTGATTTCAACTACCCCAACATTAACTGGGAAAACTATTCATGTACCAACTCTTGTGCTCAACGTTTTCTGGAAATCATAAATTCCAATGCCTTGGACCAACTCATCCACACCCCCCCCAGGGGCAGCAATATCCTAGACCTGGTCATTACCAACATGGGCAACCGGTGTTCCACACCAAAGGTCACTTCCTCATTGGTCAGACGTGACCACAAGCAAATCACCCTAGACATCCACAACCCACCACCCCATTAGGGAAGCCACCATAAAAAAATTCTCCAAAGCCAACTTCACGCTTCTTAAGACAGAAGTGGCAAACTTCATGACACCCTTGCTGACTGACAATAGAGGTACGACTGCTGAATCCTATACAACTGCAGTTTATAAGCACTTACACGAGTGCATGGATCATGCAATCCCTAACAAAACCAAGATGCTATCCTCCAAAAAAAGGAAGCCAATCTGGTGGTCCCCTGCCATAAACAAACTCTACAACTGAAGAAAGAAGCTGCTGCAAAAAGAGTAAAATCCCATGATCAGAAGGACTCCCTGGTCAGCCTCAGTAAGAAGCTGAGATCACTCATAAAATCCTCCAAAGCTAGTTACAAAAACAAAATTGCCACTGATTCTAAAGACAACCACAAAGCATTCTATAGCTACGTCAAGAATCTCAGTGCAACACTCACATCTGCTCTGAGTTACAGCACAATGGCACTAAATATACAGAACTAACTGATATTGCCAACATCATGGCAGATAGGTTCAGTGATAACTTTACCCCTCTCTCATCCCCTAAAGGGCCCATCTCTATACCGGAAGAATGCAAAGTTCCTGTAATCATGGCTGCACAGGTAAAAAACACACTCTCCAAAGCCAAGAACACAGCATCCATGGGACCTGACAACATCCCAGGCTGCGTTCTACATGAACTATAGAATGAACTGGCACCCCACCTAAGTACCATGTTCAATCATAGCCTCACCTCAAGCTTTGTGCCCACTGAATGGTGCACAGCAACAGTTATCTCACTCCACGTATCATCATGGAACTTATAAACAATGACATTGGTAATCTCCAAACACTGGACCCTACCCAGTTCAGGTTTGTAAAAGGCAGATCATGTCTCCTAAACCTGATAGACTTCTTTGAAGTGGTTACCAAAGCTGTAGATGAGGGTAAGGCGGTTCACACAGCCTATCTAGATCTCACCAAGGCTTTTGACACACTACCCCACTCTGGAATTATAGATAAACTCACTAAACTAGGTATATATCCCTATGTCACAAGATGGGTTGCCAACTGGCTCACTGACAGAACCCACACTGTGAAAGTAGCAGACTCTAAATCCAACTTCAGACCAGTGACAAGTGGAGTACCATAGGGTTCAGTCCTAGGTCCTCTCCTGTTTGGTATCTACTTTTGTGAAGTACAGGCTAACACAGAAGGTCTTTGGCTAACAAAGCTCGCAGATGACTGCAAACTAGGAGCCATAATAAAAACTCCTAACAATGTGGACACCCTACAAAAGGGCCTCACTGAGACAGATGCCTGGTGTCAAAGCCATGGCCTCAAGCTCAATGCCAAAAAGTGCATTGTCATCCCTTTTGGTAAAAACTCTGTACCCATGAACTACCACATAAGCAGTAGTCTACTTAACACCGAAAGTGTGATAAGAGACCTTGAGACACAGGTGGACAGTAGTCTCTCCTTTGATAATCACATCGCCACAGTAGTCAGGAAATCCTTCTATGTGGCACACCTCATCACAAAAGGTTTCTAATTCAGAAAAAAAGAGGACATTGTTCCCCTCTACTCGTCACTTGTTAGACCCATTATAGAGTACAATGCCCCTTTTGGCATGTACCTCACAAGACATCTACAACAACTGGAAAGGCCACAGAAATACCTCACAAAGAGGATTACTGGCCTCAAACAGATGCCCTGCGCAGACTGTCTCAAAAAACTCCAGCTTTAATCTTTCGCATATCACCTACTCAGAGGTGATCACTGCCTAACATACAAAGCATTGTCAAACTCAGAACTGTTGGACATGCTCCATTTAGAGAAATCCCAATCCCTCCGAACTACACGCTCTAGGGACCTAAACCTTGTCACCACAATAAACAGAACATGCTGGAGGGATAGATTCCTATCCCAGAGACTTCCCATACTCTGGAACAAACTACCTATCTATATCAAACAAAGCTCCTCATTAGCACTCTTCAAGAAAAATCTTGATGATTGGATGGAAGATAGGAAATTCACCCTGGGGATTACTTCTGTGGCTCTGCTTGAGAGGGCCACAGGAAAATAATTTTCTTGAGTGGCAAAATCCAGGGTACTGTTTAGCTAGGCTTAAATAGGCCCTAGGGCCAATAGCCTAGTACCTACCTATGAACCACCTAAAAAACAGGTGAATCCTCCTTGGGATCATAATTTTGTTTGTGAAAAAAAAACTCTTGTTCCACTTGATCAAAATCATCAGGCTGATAAGAGGTTCATAAGATAGAAACCAGTTTTGCTGATTGTTCTGACTTCTACAAGAATGGTGTTTGAGTTGCACACCTTCGTGGTAGGTCAGCCTTACGCAAAGCTATCCATCTCCCTGTTTTCTTTCCAGAACAAAAAAAAAGAAAAAAAGGAGGAAGAAATGAGTCTTTATACTCTGGAAGTCCACAGTCAATTTAGATATTATTTTGACAAAAATAAAACCTGCAGAAATTCTACTTAGTTATTACATTCTTATGAAGGTAAGAAAAAAGGACAGCCTGTGTCAAAGTCTGTTACCAAATGGGTGTCCCATGCTGTCTTATTTTGTTATTCCCACCCTAAAAAGCCAATTCCAGGCAGGGCAAATGCACATTGTAGAAGGGCCCTGGCTTCATCAATGGCTTTTTGTAAAGGGGTAGACTCAAGAAGTATTCTAAAGACAGAGACTTGGTCCTCTGCGCACACTTTTACAAAGCACAAACAAGAATCCTTTTCCAGGTCTAGGGCAGGCTTTGCTAGGACCACTCTCCAGGGGCTTATGGATTGCCATCTTTCCTCCTCCCAGGTCTTATAAGTTATTGCATTCTACCCATATAGCTAAGGCTACTGCAGCATTAATCAAATGATGAATAAAAGTACAACCATGCTAGCAAACTCACCATAGCAGTGGATTTCCGAATGATTGCTACTACAGTAGCTTCTCCCTCTCTCTAACCCCATTATTTTTTGTTTATTTTTTGTTCCAAGGTGTGGCTATTGAATGTTATTTACCTAACTTTTATTCCACTTTCAAGCCTCTATCCTCCCTTTTTCAGTTGGTGTAAAAGCTCTGAAGGGCTTAGTGCTAAGACCATTGATTTTTTTTTAGCTTTGCTTGAGGTATTAATCTGGGCACATAGAAGCTGCTCTGAAGCTTTGGAAGATGGCTTGCACTTATATCCTATAGAGAATATGACCCATATAGCTAAGGCTACTGCAGCAGTGATAATTTGAGCATCTACTGTTATGGTATGTTTACATACCCAATTACTACCCAATCAACACAATGGGCTCTGCCAACACACAGCTAAGAAGAAGTAAAGGTTTTGGCCAGAATTTGGCAATAAGGATGGTAATATCATGCCAGACTCAACAACAGAAAATTCACCTCAGTCACGGCATATTAACAAATATAATTTAAACATACACCAAATAAATCATTACCTTTTGAGAAAATTGTAAGTTATTTGGAGATTTAAAACTGACCCCACTATAAGAAAATAATGTTGTAGAAGGATATGACATTTTAAATCTAATGCCAGTTTAAATCGGCAATTGAATTCAAGGCACCCAGAGTTGCAGCTAAAATGGGGAGACAAAGGCCCAACAAGTGGGACTGATTTTAAAAATTCCTCCTATAAATGTTGAAAGTCAATAAATAAATAGGTTTAGAATTATTATGTATTTTCTGAATGATATGAAGTCTGAAACTGAAAATGCTGTCAGTATTTAGTATTATTTAGTGACTTCAAATCATCAAAGCTTTGCCCTCGTGACTAAACCACACAAACCATGGGTAAATCTTCAATATACTACATCCATGTCATTGGTTATTGCTATAGCAACCCATATGGTTCCAGAGATATGAACATCTCTTTGAAATGTGAAGACATAATTTTATTCTATCAAAAAGTTTAGGCTCTGCCCATTGGAAGTTGCATTGCAAACTTTTTGAGCTCCATTGGAGGGAATGCGTTTAGGAAAATATCATTCCAACTAATAATTCACATACCACACTAATATTGCTAGGATAATAGCTTTCTAAAATTATTTTTGTTAGTACAGAGTGCCATCTTTAACAAGTGTTAAAACTGCACAGTGCCCTTATAAACAGGCATTCTTTTAGGTAAGTGTTACCCTTCTCAAAAAACTCATACACACTGTAGATCAATGTGTGTATGTTTCTTTAAGAAGCTATCCAAGGGCTTGCACAAGTGTATAAATACTGAGCATGTGCGAGCCTGCCTGTAATTTTGTAGTAAGCTGTTGAGATGTAAGCACATCTGTATGTAAGGTCTGTCTGTTAATCAATTCATTTATATTTGATGCTGCTGCTATCTATCCTCGTATAAAGCATCTAAATGAACTACTCTGCCTGCTTGCCATCTGTGTTAGAGGGATGAGCGACATGGTGTCAGAAGAGGCATGGTTGAAATGACGTGTGGCCAGAAAGAGCTCCAGTTTTCCCACTTTGAATTCGAGAGGCATCTAGTTAGTTTTGGTGCAATATACAGGAGTGAACCATTCCTACTGCACGCATAATTCACAAAACAGGTCAGAAATTAATTTTAGATGTAAAAAACTTGCTCAAACTATTTCTTATTCACAAAATATGAACACAGAACACTCTAAACAATATTTAAATAAATTGAAATGTTTGATATTGATAGAAATATTTGAATTACTACTGAAAATATTTGAAATAAAGTCTAAATTGCATAAAACAAATAAAATAAAAGCAAACGACTGCAATTTTCAAAAAGCACATATTTTTTGTATTAATTAAGGCTATCCAATCTATCAGAAGTGTATGAAGTGTTTGCATGTTTGTGCAGTGTTACAGTACATTTATTTTGCAAATTCAGTTATTTCAGAGTATATTTCACACAGTACAGTATTTTGTAAAGTTTATTGTGCATTTGAGTGTTACTGCAAGCTGCAGAGGCAACTTATTCATACATAATTACAAAGGCCATATTTTCAATGTGTTTGGGCATACTTTGTTGGCATGGCAGATGGATTTAAAAAAAAACTGTGCACTTGTGTTTGATAATAATATTGCGGAGAACTAGAAAGTGTTTGAGCAAGAGTACAATATTTTCATACAGGCTGCATTTTCTGAAAAAGATTACTGTACAAAGGCATTTATTCTACTTAATTTAGCTGGGTCAGAAGCCATTGAAAGGGAACATTCATTTGTGTATGCACCTGTTATCTTTACAGGAAAGGGGGAACCATCATATTGTTGTAACAGCTGAGTCAATGGAGGATCCTAAGTGCTTAAAATGTAAATAATGAAATGTGTAACCCCCAGACAAACATTATAATGGAGAGGCACTTATTTTACACAAGGGATCAAAAGTGATGAGTTGCTAAAGAACAGACGTGTGTGGTATTAAAGATGATGCTTTGAGAAAGATTTTGCTTTGTGACAGTGATTTAACTTTGAATAAGGCCATTGAGATTTGTCAGATATATGAGCTCACAAATATGCTTACAAATAAGAAAGGCATGTTTCCAGTAATGTCTGAGTCTCATGTTGATATCATGCAGCACATGGTTAAAATAAGCAAGCCCAGGCACATGGCAGCAACTGTAACCCCTGCAGCACCCACTGGTAAACCCCAGAGCTTTCTAGCAAGTTCCAGAGTTTGCACAGCCTCAGTGAAGCATAAGAGTGAGTCAGCAAACTCAAAACAAGGGCCAACACCCAATTTCATTGCCAACTGTGGAGGTAATCATGAATTTAAAAAGAAGAACTATTTAGCTTTTGGTCAACAATGCCACAAATGTAATAAATGGAATAATTTTAAAAGATTTTGTAAATCAAAAGCCACACATTCTTTTATTAAAAGGGGACAGTTCAAGAAAAAAAGTTGATCAGTTAGAAAGCTGTGACCCCTTGTCACCTATGTTTTATGTTGATGTTATGTCAGTGCTTCATGAAACAATTAATGCTTACAAATAAGAAAGGCATGTTTCCAGTAATGTCTAAGGCTCATGTTGATATCATGCAGCACATCGTTAAAAGAAGCAGTCCCAGGCACATGGCAGCAACTGTAACCCCTGCAGCACCCACTGATGGGTGGGAGGATGGCATAATGGTTAAGGTGTTTACCTTATGAACACAAGGTGCAGGGTTTGATTCTCACATGGGGTAACTGGCTAGGCTTGAAATGGCCCACAAGGGTAATTAGCCTAGTACTAATCTATGAACCTATGCAGTACATTTATGGGCCAAGAATGAAGTATTTTGTACTGTTCAGATAAATGGTATACCCATAAAGCTCAAAGCTGATACAGGCTCAAAATGCAATGTTATGTCTGCAGAAACATTTGCTAAAGTATGTGCTGCTGAAAGGCTTGATTTGGCAAAGTGTGTGAAGCTTGTTGCTTATGGTGGTGAAGAGATTCCAACGGAAGACTCAGTAATGCTTTCATGTTACTCTGCTGGGAGAAGATGAGACTTACTATTTTATGTCCAGTCATTGTTAGGGCTCAGAGCCAGTTTGAAAATGGGACTACTTTCATTTAATAAGGAAGTTCACCATGTTAGCTTAAAAGACCACTATTCTAATTTTGCCTAGTCTATTTTTTCCACCTATACTGATCTTTTCGAAGACAAACTAGGCAAGCTTCCAGTTGTGTACTCCATGACGTTAGACCCAGATGTCAGTCCAGTTGTCAGGCCAGCTCAAAAAGTTCCAATGGCCATGCAGACCAGAGTCAAAGCTGTACTAGACAAAATGGTGTGAAAAGGTATGATTTGTCCAGTTGAATAACCTGCAGAATGGGTATCTTCCATAGTGGTTGCTCATAAGAAAAGCTCAGACAAAATCAGAATATGGATTGATCCATGAGATTTGAATAAGGCACTAAAAAAACCTTATCATCCAATGTGTACAGTCAAAGAAGTTGCAGCTCTTACACCAAATGCCACTGTTTTTTTCTGTCTTAGATGCAAAGAGTTCATTTTGGTAAATTTTGCTTGACAAGAAATCCTCATTGCTAACCACTTTCAGTACTCTGTTTGGAAGGTACAGATTTCCAAATATGCCATTTGGGATAAATTCAGCAAGTGAAGTCTTTCAATTTGCAATGGAGTAATTTTTTCTGGGTATCCTGTGTGCTATTATAGTAGATGACATACTAGTAGGAGTTAACCATGAAACAGAGCATGATAGAAACCTCAGAAAAGTTCTGGAAAGGACACGTCAAGTGAATTTTAAGCTCAATTGTCAGAAATGCAAATTTAGGCTATGAGGTGATGGCTTGCACCTGTCACCACTGGGCTTTCGGATATTGGCAAAGGCTCTTGCCACCCCTATAGTGCCTTTTTTAGGCAAAGCTCAAAAGTCAAACCCACCCCCATAGACAGCACAAGGAACAAGAAACTAAGGGTAATGCTGCTAAACGCCAGAAGTCTTAACCTCAAGATGCACGCACTCGAAGCTCTCCTCAGTATGGAGAACATCGATATCTGTGCAGTGACAGAAACCTGGTTTAAGGCTCCAGAGAGCACCCCAGCACTACCAGGCTATACCTCATACCATGCTTTTTGGCCCCAAAACCAGGACCGAACCACAAAAGGAGGGGGAGTTTCCATATTTATCAAGGATATCCACACCTCCAGGTTAGTGGCATTGCACAAAGTATCGGAGACCACCCATGTGCAACTAACAGTGGTCAAGACTGCTTTTCAGTTTATAGCATCCTACAGACCACCCTCTCAAAGTCAGGAATCACACTCGGCTTTCCTGAAAACATTGGAGAACATGAAGATCTCTCCGAACACCATTATATTGGGCAACTTCAACTACCCAAACATTGACTGGGAGCACTACTCAAGCCCCAGCACCTTAGCCCAAAGGTTCCTGGAAATTATAAACTCAAATGCTATGGAACAACTAGTCACCACTCCCACAAGAGGGGACAACATACTAGACCTGATCATTACCAACATGGGGACTCTATGCTCCACACCAGAAGTATATCCCTCATTGGTAAGATCAGACCATAAATTAATTTCACTGGATGTCCACATCCCGACCCCACCCCCAGCCCAGAAAACCACAGTGAAAAACTTCTCAAAAGCGAACTTCACACTTCTCAAAACCGAAGTGGAATCCTTCAAGGCCCCAGGGCCAGTGGAAACTACGGCCCAAACTGCAGAATCCTATATAAACGCATTCTATGGACATCTCCAGGAATGCATGGGTCATGCTATCCCAAACAAAACCAGGACCCAATCATCCAAAGGCAGGCGTCCAGTCTGGTGGACCCCTGCCATAAATAAACTGTACAACAGAAGGAGGAAGCTACTACATGATAGAGCAAAATCCCTAATAGGGAAGGCATCTTTGATCAGTACTAGCAAAAAATTACGATCCCTCATAAAATCCTCCAAGGCCAGCTTCGAGAGAAAAATTGCACAGGACACCAAAGACAATCATAAGGCTTTTTTCAGTTATGTTAGAAACCTGGGATGCAACTCCCAGACTTGTTCTGAGTTGATTCTAAAAATACACTGAACCCACAGACATCGCCAATATCCTGGCAGACAGGTTCAGTGCAAACTTCTCCACCCCCTCCCCCCCAAAAGAGCAAGTATCTATCCCGGCAGAGGGCTGCCCCCCAAACATCTCTGATGCTCAGGTGAAGGCTTCCCTCTTCAAAGCAAAAAATACTGCTTCCATGGGACCAGATGGCGTCCCAGGTTGCATCCTACATGAACTCCAAGAGGAACTAATCCCACAAATAAAACAGCTATACAATCTCAGCCTCACTACAGGATATGTGCTCACAGAATGGCGTACAGCAAAAGTGGTCCCACTCCACAAAGGTGGAGCCTCTATGGACCCTGGAAACTAACGCCCCATAAGCCTGACTAGCTTAGTCTGCAAGGCTATGGAGAGGATCATCATGGAGCTCATAAACAAAGACATTGGGGACCTACAGACACTAGATCCTACCCAGTTCGGCTTTGTCAAGGGTAGATCCTGCCTTTTGAACCTGGTTGACTTCTTCAAAACAGTCACCAAAGCCATAGATGAAGGGAAGGTAGTCCACACAGCCTATCTGGACCTTGCAAAGGCATTTGACACAATACCCCACTCGGGCATCATAGATAAGCTATCCAGCTTAAATATAAACCCCTATGTCACAAGATGGGTCACAAACTGGCTCAAAAACAGAACCCACAGAGTGAGAGTTGCTGGAGCCATGTCCGACTCGAAACTGGTCACAAGTGGCATCCCACAGGGTTCTGTCCTGGGACCACTCTTGTTCGGTATATACTTTTCTGAGGTACAGGCAAACGTGGGAGGACTATGGCTCACCAAGTTCGCAGATGACTGCAAACTGGGCACCATAATCAACTCTTCAGCTGACACAAACATCCTTCAAAAAGGTCTCACAGAGACATATAACTGGTGCCAGCACCATGGTTTAAAGCTAAATGCCAAAAAATGTATAGTCATACCCTTTGGTAAAAACAATGTGCCCACAAATTACCACATAGGTGGAAACCCATTAAGTACAGAGAAAGTTATTAGGGACCTGGGGACCCAAGTTGATAGCAATCTCTCCTTTGAAAACCACATTGCCAAAGTGGTTAGAAAGACTTTCTACATAGCCCACCTCATCACAAAGGGTTTCACATCTAGATCAAGAGAGGTAATTGTGCCCCTTTATTCATCCCTCATCAGGCCCATCATAGAATACAATGCCCCTTTTGGGATGTACCTTACCTGACACCTGCAGCAATTAGAAAGACCCCAAAAGTATCTCACCAAGAGGATCAAGGGTCTCAAACAGATGCCATATGCTGCTCAGTTAAAAAAACTCCAGCTCTACTCTGTTGCATACCGCCTACTTCGAGGCGATCTATGCCTGACATACAAAGCTATGTCAAATCCAGAATTAATGGACATGCTCCACCTCAGTAAACCTAAATCCCTTAGAGCCACACGCTTGAGGGACTTGAACCTCAGCACATAAATAAATAGAACTTGCTGGAGGGACAGGTTCATAACCCAGAGGCACCCTTCGCTCTGGAATAGAATTCCAGTTCATGTGAGGCAGAGCACCTCACTGAATCTCTTCAAGAAGAATCTCGATAGGTGGATGGGGGATCGTAGGTTTGTCCCAGGGATTACTCCCATGTCACTATTGGACAGAGGCACAGTAAACTAAACCTTAAAAAGGGACAGTATACTCAAATCAAGGGGTGGCGTAAGCCATACAGAATCGGGCTAGGCTTATAATTGCCCCAGGACAGATAGCCTAGTATGAACCTATGAACCTATGAGAAGTCACTTATGTTAGTCATTTATTTACCAATTCAGGCCTATGACCAGACCCTTATAAGCAAACAGCCATTCTTGAGATGCCAATTCCAGACAATGTTCAAGCCCTGCAACGTTTTCTTGACATGGTTAACTACCTAGGCAAGTTCATTCCAGACTTGAGTCAAATATATGCACCACTCAGGAGCTGACATGTAAAGATGTATCCGGGTCATGGTTAGAACAACACCAGAGAGCATTTGATGTCCTGAAACAGAGAATTGCCAATCCACCTACTCTCAGATACTATGATGTCCACAAGCCAGTTACTCTTTCATGTGATGCTTTGAAATTTGGTCTTGGTGCAGTCATTCTACAAGAGGGTCAATCTGTTGCCTATGCATTGAGAACTCTTACCCAAGCTGAGATGCAGTATGCTCAGACAGAGAAAGAACTTTTGGCATATGTGTTTGCATGTTCCAAGTTCCAAGATGATGTTTATGGTAGACCAATTCAGATCAAAAGAAACCACCAACTTCTCGTTACTATTTTGAGAAAGCCTATGCATACAGCTCCAAGCAGATTGCAATGCATGATGCTGAGATTGCAAAAGTATCATTTCAATCTTGTCTATAAGAAAGACAAACTTATTTATTTTGCTTATACATTGTCCAGATCACCTATATCAACCACAGAACAGCATGAGAATGAGCACTTTGATTTTGAAGTTATGGAAGTGAAAAGTATTTCATCTACACGTCTTGATGAATTAAGAGATCATACAGCCACAGATCCAGTTTTACAAAAGCTCAACCACTTTATCAAAGAAGGATGGCCGTCAAAGCAATCTAGTTTACCTCCAGAAGTGCAACCTTATTTTCCATACAGAGATGCGATTATGTCAGACAATGGTATCATCATGAAAGGTCCTAAAGTTATTGTTCCCAATTCTTTGCAACAAAAGTACATCACTATCTTACATCGAGGTCACCCAGGAGTACACTGCCAAAAGAAGAGCGAGAGTATTAGTATTTTGGCCTTCTATGTCACAAGATATCGAGAGAGTACTTTCATCTTGATCAGTATGTAGCAGTACTAAGCCGTATCAACAGAAAGATCCACTGCAGCTAAACCATATTCCTGAACTACCTTGGTCAACAGTAGCTACCGACATTTTTGAGTGAAATGGTCAACATTACTTGGTGTTAGTAGACTCTTATTCCAGTTGGTTCAAGATTGACCTACTTCCCAACCTAGCACCCAATACTGTCATTACTAAGATGAAGCATCATTTTTCAGTCCATGGTTGTCTAGACAAAGTTATTTCTGACAATGGCACACAGTTTACAAGCCAACAGTTCAAAAGATTTGCCAAAGAGTGGGACTTTACTCATGTCACAATTAGCCCAGAGTATCCGCAGTCAAATGATTTGGCAGAACATGCAGTTCAAAGTGCAAAGTAGTTACTAGAGAAGTTGAAATGAGACAAAAAAGTTGAGATCCCTCATCAAATCGTCTAAAGCAAGCTACGAAAACAGAATTGCAGCAGATATTAAAGACAACCACAAGGCCTTCTATAGTTATGTAAAGAATCTCCATGGCAATACCCAGATTTGCTCTGAGCTACTGCACAATGGTACCTCCTATACCAAGCCAACAGATATTGCCAATATACTGGCCAACAGATTCAGTGCCAACTTTACCCCTCTCTCCCCCACCAAAGGACCAATCACAATACAAGTAGATTGCTAGGCACCCGGTATTACTGCTGCACAGGTTAAAACAGCACTGTCCAAGGCCAAAAATACAGCTTCTATAGGACCTGACAATATCCCTGGCTGTGTTCTACATGAACTACAGAGTGAACTGGCACCTCACCTGTGTGCCCTATTCAATCGCAGCCTCACCTCAGGCTTTGTCCCTACCGAATGGCACACTGTTACAGTCATCCCTCTCCACAAAGGAGGAGCGACTACAGACCCTGGGAACTATCACCCCATTAGCCTGATGAGTCTGATATGCAAAGCTATGGAGTGCATCATCATGGACCTAATAAACAAGGATATAGGGAATCTCCAAACTCTGGATCCCACACAGTTTGATTTTGTGAAGGGTAGATCATGCCTGCTCAACCTGGTTGACTTCTTTGAGTCAGTTACCAGAGCTGTGGATGAAGGCAAGGTGGTTCATACAGCCTACCTTGATCTGGCCAAGGCCTTTGATACTATTCCCCACTTAGGAATCATAGGAAAACTCACTAAACTAGGCATGAACCCTTATATCACTAGATGGGTTGCAAACTGGCTCACAGATAGAACCCACAGTGTGAAAGTAGCTGACTCTAAGTCAGACTGCCAACCAGTCACAAGTGGAGTCCCACAGGGTTCGTTCCTGGGTCCTGGCCTGTTTGGTATCTACTTCTCTGAAGTCCAGGCCAACAAGTAGGGACTCTGGCTGACAATGTTCGCAGAAGATTGCAAGTTGGGAGCTATTATTAACTCCACAAGTGATGTTGACATCCCACGACTGGTGTCAGAACCATGGCCTTAAGCTCAATGCTAAAAAATGTGTCATCATCCTCTTTGGAAAAAAACACGGTTCCCATGAATTACCACATCGATGGTAGTCCACTGAACACAGAAGGCATTATAAGAGATCTGAGAACACAGGTTGACAGCAACCTCTCTTTTGATCACCACATTGCCTCTGTGATCAGAAAGTCCTTCTATGTGGCACTTCTCATTACTAAGGGTTTTGCATCCAAGAAGAAAGAGGTTATTGTCTCTCCTTTTCTCTCTCTACTCTTTCCTCATTAGGCCAATCATCGAGTACAATGCCCCATTTGGAATGTACCTCACTAGACACCTGCATCAACTGAAGAGGCCACAAAAGTACTTCACAAAGAGGATCCTAGGCCTTAAACACTTGTCCTATATGGAGAGACTCAAAAAACACCAATTATTCTCTGTCTCACATTGCCTACTTAGAAGCGATCTCTGCTTGACTTACAAAGCCATGTCTGACCCAGCTCTGTTAGAATGCTACATCTAAAGAAATCCCAATCCCTCCACACCACATGCTCCAGAGACCTCAACCTCATTACCACAATCAACAGAACAAGCTGGAGGGACAGGTTCATAACCCAGAGACTGCCCATCCTATGGAATAAACTTCCCATACATGTCAAACAGAGCACTTCACTGGCCCTCTTCAAGAGAAATCTTGATGAGTAGATGGGGAAATAGAAAATTCACCCCGGGGATCACTCCTGTGGCTCTACTCGACAGAGGCACTGGGAACTAAGGTCAGGTGGCATGATACCAGGGTAATCCTATGGGCTAGGCTTGTAAAGGCTCCAGGGCCATTAGCCTAGTACACACCTGTGAACCTATGAACAATAGTGATGTTTTCCTGAATCTCTTAAATTTTAGAAATATTCCTTGTGATAAACATCTTGGTTCACCTGTTCAGAGACTTCTGTCAAGACAAACCAGAACCACATTACAAATCAATAGTCAATTGTTGGTTCCATGTGCCAAAAACAAAAGGTCAGTGAAACATGATCTGTTGAAGAAGTGTTTAACCCAGATGTTCAACTGCAATAAGACCAGGAAACTGTTCAATCTATTATGAGAAGAAGAAGTGGTAAGGATGCAAACATCTAAAGGTTATGATCGGATTGGAGTCATGAACGATATTTGCCCAGAGCCAAGATCATACATTGTGGAATCACAAGGAGTAGACTTTAGGCAGAATTCCAAACATTTGATACCGGTGTCCGAGTCTATACCACAAGCCTATACCACAGCACCTAGCCTGTGAGAAAGACTCTTTATCTCAGAGTGACTTGTCCAGTGTTCCAGTTCCAGAAGAAGTTCCAGAGAGTATTCCCATTCCTATGATTAATCCCAAAGTTCCTGATATGAGTTGTTCACTGAAGACTGTCCCTGTTGCTAAACCCAGTCTTGATTGTTATGCTACGAGATCTGGTTGCATCTCCAAACCATGTTCTAGATACACTGCAACTGGGACCTGAACATTGTGCTTGTTTCTAATGTCAGTATTAATGCATGTCTAAATGCAATGTCATTTTCATTTAAGGGCAATCTTTTTAAGAAGGAGAATGTAGATCAATGTGTGTATGCCTCCATAAAAAGCTATCCAAGGGCTTGCACAAGTGTATAAATACTGAGCATGTGCAAGCCTGACCATTTTGTAGTAAGATGTTGAGATGAAAGCATGTCTGTATATAAGGTCTGTCTGTTAATCAGTTTGTTTATATCTGAGGCTGCTGCTATCCATCCTGATGGGTTTTCTGTGTAATAAAGCATCTAAACAAACTACCCTGCCTGCTTGTCATCTGTGTTAGAAGTATGAGTGACACACACTAACACACACACACACACACACACACACACACGCATGCACACACACACATATGCACACACACACACACACACACACACACACACACACACACACACACACACACACACACACATGCACACGCGTGCAAACACACACACATACGCACGCACACACACACATGTATTCTTGAGCAACAAAGTTGAGTGGTATGATAATCTCCCTTCCCATCTATTAGCGTGCCCTGGTGTTTTTCATCTCTTTCCTAAGTATGCATGTTACTCCCAGTGCCATTCTTCCCTGCTACAAGTGTTATAAGTACCCTCCCCTGGGTCACTTTCCCTTTAGTACCCTCCCCTGTGTCACTTTCCCTTTATTGATATGCTCATTTGTCTCATGTTCTCTTTTCCATCCAGCTTCTTAATTATCTTCCTTTCTGTCTCACCTATCTTCTTCCCTTAGTTTTTCAGTATGGGATATCTCTATTGCCTTTGGCTTTAATTTCCTGGTTCACACTATCTGGCTGACTTATCTGTGTATGGTCTTGGTCTTTAGTCTTATCTTTGGGAACATTTCTTATTTTTCTCTTTTTACTCGTTCCATTGTGTCTCTTATTGGGTCTTGTTTCCTAACCACTTTCTAAAACTCTTGGCCTATCACAGTCACAGTCTTTCCAGATACTTATTTACACTGCAGATCATCACCTCAGTACACCTTTAGCTTGAATGCCTTGCACTGCTACAGCTCTTGCATTACAATCCTGCATCTGGTGGATCTGCTGATCTTCCTGGCTGATGCCTAAGAATTCCTTTTTGTTAAATAATGACTTGACAAGAGAAAGGATTTGACTGGCTGTTTTTCTCTTCTGCTCTTGCAAATTTCTTCTCTTATCTGTTTACCTTCTGGAAAGAAACTGTCTCTTAATTCTCTATTCTCCATCTCCCTAGTGAGAAATCCTAAACTTCCTCCAGCATTGCCATAAGAGGGCATCTACACGGAGCTATCCCTCACTTCTGCAAAGGATGCTAGACAGCAAGAAATGTTTCACCTGGATGTCGTAGTGGTGCAGCGGTAGCATTTTCACCTCACAGCAAGGGGTTCTCTGTTTTGATTCTCGGCTATGGTGACTTCTGTGCTGAGTCTGCATGTCCTCCCTGTGTTCCTGTGGGTTTCCTCTGGATGCTCTGGTTTCCTCCCACGTCACAAAGATATGCGTCTGGAGCATTTCTGTCTGGGCCTCCACTGAAAATTTACTTTGTTCCAAGTTGGGCTTTCCCAGTAAAGAAATGTTAAATAACTAAACATACCAGGAGACGCTGCAGGCAGCTTGTCTGACCCCTCTCCCTGTGATAATAGCATATCCTGCATCAATAATAATAATAAAAAAACAATCACTGGGAAAAATATGGTCACACAATAGTAAAATCTATTCCTCAAACCTCCAGATTTGTCAAATTTCTTTCATAGGGTCATAGGATGGTACTAGGCTATCGGCCCAAGGGCCTATACAAGCTTAGCCATAGCAATTCCTTGGCTATTTCTTCTCACAATATTTACTTCCCTGGACCCCTGTCTAGCAGGGTGACTGACATGATCCCAGGGGTGAATTTCCTATCCTGGAAAGACAGTAGCTGAAAAATCAGTTGGAGTTTGACTGGTGGAGTTCTGCACTGGAGATTTTGAAATTTGTTGCCATTATCAATGTTTTCCGCATTATCATTAGAAATAAATTGGAATTGTCTTTGGTGTGAGTAGCCTACCCTCAATGCATTTTTACCAGTATATTTAAGTTTTGGAAGATTTTCCGTGGCTCTACATTCTTTTCCACAAAAATTATCTGAAATATCTTCTGCTATCCTTGCAATTCAGATATTTCTTCTGCAGGATCAATTGTCTTTATTATTCTCCCTTGCTTTTCAAACTTTTAATCTCTATTGTTAAGAGGCTCAAAAAAGATACAGACATAATCCTGGATTATTTTAATCAGATAAGATCTCCGTTCCATAAAGCAATGCTGAATGAAATCGGTTATTTGTCCATTAATAGGCTTTGCTACCATCCTATCCAGCATAGATATTACTGCATGTTTCCAGTTGCTTAGCTTGTGAAAAAAGTATCTTAGTCACTGTACTTCAGTCCTCTAGGCTAGTACTTTCCACTTTACAGACAACTATATAAATGTCTTGTAACACCTGTAGCAATTTTCTCAAAACATTACTGGTTTGCCATTTGTTCTTACATTCCCTGTTGTATATCTTTTCCAGTTGTTACCCTATGGAAACTATGAGTACTTTCATGCTGTACCTCTGCTATACCTCTGCTTTCATAATCTATCTCGATCTCACTACTTTGAGTTGTGAAATTTCAATCAAACCCAGTATCACGTATGGTCTGTTACAGTTTGCCACTTACAGACCCTAGGATAACTTGACATAACTGCTCATTTCTCTTTCACCAGAGTACAATTATTCTACATTATTACAAGCTCATATCAGCAAATCATTCCCTTTTTCTACTTTCAAATGCTGACTCCGTTTATTGATCTGTTTCTTTCAGGTCCACTGTCAAATGACGCACCACTTTCTGACTGCCTTTTGATCTACTTATGAGCTCTAGTCAGCATCTTTTTCCATTTTCAAATGCCAGCTTGTTATATTTCTGTTTCTTTCACATGCACTAATAAAGTAGAGTACCTGTTTCGTTCCGTCATTCCCTCCTGCTGCTTTCTTTTTCTTGATAGTGAATGTTACTATACTTTCCTATGTTACTATATCCATTATTTCAGAATGGCAGCACTGCTCCAAACTCCCAGAGACTTCTCAGACATTTTGCCAGCATTGGGATGCTCACTCCTTACTAATTCAGACTTCTGTTACAGTCACCTTTCCCCTCCCTTCCCTAGTGCTGTGGCCATTACTTTAACCTCATTCCATTAGTATTTTCTTAATCATTATCACTGCAGTCTTTGCTAAACTGGTGAAGACAAGACTGTACAACATATTGTCCCTGTGTGAACTCCAATAATATGAATCAAGTCACTAAAACCATGGACATCTTCAATGACTGACTTTCCTTATTATTTCAGACATCTGTCTCAGTTATATCCTGCCATCTTCCACTGGTTCTGTGGCCATTAATGTGATGTCATCCCTATTTATTAATGGTTTCTTAACTATTATCACTGTAATTTTACTAGAGTGATGAATATAAGGTTGTGCATGTTCTTGTCCCTGCATGGACCTTCACAATATTAAGTGAGCCATTTAATCCAAGGACTTCAATACTGACTCACTTATCATTTCAGACTTCTCCCACAGCTATTTTCCCCTTCCTTCCCTGGTGCTGTGGCCATTACTGTAGCCTCATCCCTATCCATTAACCATTTATGAATGCTTATAACCCCAATTTCCTGTAGATTGATAAAGAAAAGTCTGCAAGTTCCTTCTACTGGGTGGAGTCTCAATATGAAAGCCAGTTACTGAAAATGAAGATTCCTACAATGACTCACTTTAACTATGGAGTTTAGGTTCTCAGTCTACAGAGAACAGACTGAATCTCTCAACTCAAACTATGCTTTTCCTTTCATCTCTACCAATAACCTAGCCTATCTAGATTTTCAAATTGGAAGGCCTATCTGTGACTACAAATAATCAAAAATTTGCCTTCTCCCCAGTTATAGTTTTTACTGCTGCATTTAACTTTCCTGTATTTTTCTTCTTCAGCCATGCTCTTATTATTTTATGAACTTGCTATTCCATTTTCACATCACTCTTACAAATCCAGCACTTATCATATCCCTGTCTCTAGTTTCAGCTGCCCATAGCTTCATGCCCTCAGAAATATCCAGTATGGCTTCTATATGTACATCTTGGAGCAAACTGACATAGTTCCCCAAACTGCTTGCATTCTCTCAAAGTGTCAATCAAGCCGCTGTCTCTGTACCTTGTTTCCTGTGATCAGATCTGTTTCTTTTCTTGCCAGTTTCCTCAGTTTGTTACAGTTTGTAAGAAGGCATATCAAACCATGTGACTTTCTATATCAAGGTGCTTATGCCAAAAGTGTTGAGTGTAAGTTAATTATGAGGCTAGTACTGTTGATGTCTCAGATATGGTAAAATATCTCTGGTACTCATTCTTTCTGGTAGTCATGTGAAAGCTTTTGTTAGCCATAGGAAAGGTTTTAGAATAACTCTATACAGAGCATAAAGACTTACTGAAAAATGGCTGGAGTGTTGACTTTTTCTCTTCAAGATGCTGATTTCTTTAAGCTGACCTAAATAGCTGTAGCTGGAATAAAACTTGGAGTCTTGTAAAGGAATTGTTTTATTAACATGCAAAATGTGTTCATATTTTCCAATTTCTTCGATTGCATAATATTTTGCTCTGTAAGACTAAATATTAATTGAGAAATAATTGCCTTCACCACCCACATTTGTTTATAATGTGTCACTAGATGGTTATACAGCTGCATTTTGTCTTCTGTTTGAATCATAAAGTACCAGAGAAATACATCACAGAACAGCAGATGTAGTTGATATTTTGTAAAGTCAGCAGGTTACCCAAAAACTGATTTTGGAATAATGTATTTTCCTTATGCTATAAATGTTGAATGTTTCGGCTACTTACCAAAGACCCATATATCCATCAAGTTCTGAAAAAATATAGGCATTAGATATACTGTATTTCATATGGTAGGTGATTTATTGTCAGCTTCACTACAGCACACCTTATATCCTGACTTCAGATATAAAAGGAAATGTGTATAAATTAAACATTTTCTTGAGTAAGGAGTGTGTGTCATTGGCAGGAGTGGCATTAGGTCAACTGGTGCCCGAGGCAAAAGGGCTCCATGGCACCCCCACTTACCACCCAGTGCCCCCATCCTGGTCTACCTACACCAAATAAATACTGGAAAAGTATCCCTGATACAGCGGCGCCCTAGCCAGATGACTAGTTGGCCTATGCCTAAGGCCGGCTATGGGCATTGGCCATCTCTGTGCTTTGGAGAAAATTATGAAATCAAAATTAACTCTAAAATACTAAACAGAAGAACTTCAATACTCATCTAAACTGATACATTTACTTGGATGTCTAAAGATACTTTCTAGCATGAAGGTACATTAGAATAATACCTATTTTACAGTATAACCGAAACAGCACAACACAATACATATCAGAAGTGAAATTACAGAAGGCAAAACCACAACACTGTATGAAAAATCTTAATGCAAATGTAAAAAATCAAAGTTAATCCATGCACACATGAATACTTTCACAAACTCATTGATGATGTAAGTGGAATATATTTGTACATGTATACCTCTACCACTATAATACATGCCAAAGCCAAATACTTTTCTGTATTGTAACTGTACATATTTAAATTCTCTTTGTTTTCAAACAACTTTATTGAATTATCACTTGTGACATAGACAAATTTACATTCATATAAAAGTAATCAAACTATATTAGCATAACAAACATTATACTTCACATATATTGTGAAATATCATATAACCTAAGCAATCCTAGTTGCAAGCATTTTTCATAACAAACCATACTCACTCACTCCCTGATGCAAAAACTGCCTAACCTTTGTAGAAATGAATTCTTAATTTTAAAGGCTGAGAAAGAACGGAGACATAAACGTGGACAAAAGGTAGAACAGACTGGTTAGGTTAGTCTGTCCAGTAAATAATGCCCACTCCATAAAATTGCTACCCAGTGTTAAGTCTGATGCCTCTTCATAACATCTGATAAGCCCCCTGTAGAAAACAAAACTTTCTAGTATAGCCTTTGTGACTTGTAGATACCGTTTTCAAGTTATGTTCAGTTTTTGGCAAACTTGTTGAATCCATAAAATATCAGATACATTTGCTGTTCTGTGATGTATTTCTCTTGCTCATATGTATTATTTTTAATTATACAACGACCATTAATATTCCAAAACGTGCATGCTGATTGGTCAGCATGCACGTTGTAAATCAGACTTATACTAATGAAAAAAGGTCCGGTCGCCAGGACTTTTTCCATAAATCTTTTTTTTTTTTTTTGGACAGCAACGGAGAATGGAAGAACGCCATTGCTGTTATCTCGCTATGTTAAATGAGTTTAATATAGTGAGATATCTTAAAAAAAAGCAACGGAGATCTTCCTTTCTCCGTTGCTTCCACACACAGTTCTGATGTACTGCGTAACCATACACATGTGCAGTACATCAGAACTGCTGCAGAATACTGGACAGCTGCAAAAGGTCAGCAAGGAGGCATTATACAATGCTATTATTTAAGAAAAGTAAGTATTTTTTTCTTAAATAATGTCATTGTATAATAGCAATAACCCACTTCTGGGTATGGGTAATGCTGGATTTACCCACGGTTGTCTTTGTTTGGCTACTCGGGCTTCACCCTCATGACCAAACCATACCAACCGTGGGTAAATCCAGCATTACCCATACCCAGGCTGGGTTATTGCTTAAATATTACTTCTTAACTTAATGGCTTAATGGTACAGTAACTCTAGGGCCTGTAATTTAATTTTGATCTCCTGTTACTGTCTCTCTGAAGGCTGTGTTTTCTTCCTGAAGGTAGGTTTTCTCTATTCTCAATTCTGGTTTCCTAAGAAGGATGTGCTGTTTGTTTGCCTACTATAAACAATTTATAAATATTACCCTTTCTTCTCGCTCCCATGGTCTGTGTGATGACAGAAAGTATATTTCCAAGATCACTTAATTTACCCATCTAGCAAATGTCAATAAACATTTAAATAAATAAAAAGTGAAGAAGATGGTAGATCCTCCAATTTCTTAATTATGTATATTTTTTTAATGCTGTATTTTTTTTTTGGGGGGGGGGGTCCATCTTCGTATAGACAGACAAATCATCAGTTTAAGTTACATTACATCTTTGCAGTTTGTTTGCTGAAAAGTCTTCACCTTCCTCAGTGATTACATCTTCTAGCTCATGTGAGCATTTATCCCTGGAATTCAATAACACCTACACTAAGTGTACACTGTTCTGAGTGAACAGACAACACAGGCATAACTCACAACTTCTTCCTCCTAATTTTACTTTTCTTACTGATTTTCTTGCAGCTTTAAATATTGATAGGGATTCATAAAGGTTACCACAAAATGTAGACTACATGTATACTTAGTTTAATATTTCTGAGTGAATAGAAACCACAAAAATGTGATAGGGATGTTGTTTAATACATATCGTATACACATAGTGTACACTTCTTGTACACTTAGTGTAGGCTTTATTAAATCTGGCCCATAGTCTGCTGTGTATTAGAGCAGTCCTCCTCAGGTTCTCCATATCACACTGATTATTATTATTATTATTACTATTATTGCACATCTTTCTGCAGTCTCCAGAGAGATATATACTTTATCCTCTGGTCCCTGTGTAATGTCTCTTATACATACTTCTCAACCTCTTAGAGCAAAAAATCTGTGCAAAGCCTACAAAAATGGGGGGACAAATAGGGACAGATTTTAAATATTGCTCTTACAAACTTGGAAAGTTGATAGAATAATAGGTTTTGCATTAGCATGAATTTTCCGAAGGATGTGGAGTCTTAAACTCAAATGTGTGTCATTATTTCATTACTACAATCCTTGGCTATTTGCCAGAAAGAGGCAAATATTAGGGGGAACACACTGGAAACATGAGGCAGAAATCTGGACATTCTGCGATAACCTATACCGTTGAGAGGTATGCTCTTATATCTTTTAAAAAAGAAACTCCCAGTACTGGGTCTTTTGAGACTTACAGAGCAACATCTCTTTCTTAACTGTCATCACAGTTTAGTACCATTTTCTGTACTCCTTTTATAGGTTCATAGGTTGATACTAGGCTGTCTGCTCTAGGGCATTTACAAGCCTAACCAGAGTGTGTTTGGCTTTCGCCACCCTTCTTAGATTAGTTGACTGTGCCTCTGTATAGTAGGTCACAGAAGATAGCCCATTTAAGGTTAGTTTACTGTGCCTCTGTCTAGCAGTGACACAGAAGAGATCCCATGGGTAAATTTACGATTTCCCATCCAAACGTCAAGATTCTTCTTGAAGAGGGTCATTGAGGGGCTCTCTCTGACATGGATTGGGATTTTGTTTCAGAGTGAGGGGAGCCTCTGGGATATGAATCTGTCCCTCCAGCATGTTCTATTTATTTCTGTGCTGAGGTTTAAGTCACTGGAGTGTGTAGTTCTGATGGATTTGGATTTCTTGAGGTGGAGCATGTCCATTAATTCTGGGTTGGACATGGCTTTATACGTCAGGCACAGTTCGCCTCTGAGTAGGCGGTAAGCAACTGAGTTGAGCTGGAGTTTCTTTAGCCTAACTGCGTAGGGCATCTGTTTGAGTCCCTTGATCCTCTTGGTGAGGTACTTTTCGGGTCTTTCTAGTTGTAGCAGGTGTCGGGTAAGGTACATCCCAAATGGAACATTGTATTCAATTATGGGCCTGATGAGTGATGAGTAGAGGGGCACAATGACTTCTCTTGATCTAGATGTGAACCCCTTCATGATAAGGTGGGCTATATAGAATGTCATTCTAACCACTTTGGCAATGTTATTGTCAAAGGAGAGATTGCAATCTGCTTGGGTCCCCAAATCCCTAATTACTTCTTCCGTACTTAATGGATTACCACCTATGTGGTAATTTGTGGGAACTTTGTTTTTCCCAAAGGGGATGACTATGCACTTTTTGGCATTTAGCTTTAGGCCATGGCTCTGGCACCAGTTATCGGTCTCTGTGAGACCTTTTTGGAGGATACTTGTGTTAGCCGGCGAGTCGATTATGGCCCCCAGTTTGCAGTCATCTGCAAACTTTGTCAGCCATAGTCCTCCTGTGTTAGCCTGTACCTCAGTGAAATATATACCGAACAAGAGAGGTCCTAGGACTGAGCCTTGTGGGACGCCACTTGTAACTGGTTTAGAGTCTGACATGGCACCTGCAATTCTGACCATGTGGGTTCTATCCCTAAGCCAGTTTGCAACCCATCTTGTGACATAGAGGAAGATATTTAAGCTGGTGAGCTTATTTATGATGCCCGAGTGGGGTATTGTGTTGAAGGCTTTTGCAAGGTCAAGGTAGGCTGTGTGGACAACCTTCCCTTTGTCTATGGCCTTGGTGACTGTTTCAAAGAAATTGACCAGGTTCAAGAGGCAAGATCTGCCCTTAACAAAGCCGAATTGGGTAGGATCCAGTGTTTGGAGGTTCCCAATGTCTTTGTTTATGAGTTCCATGATGATATGCTCCATAGCTTTGCAGACCAGGCTAGTTAGGCTTACAGGGCGATAGTTTCCCGGGTCCGTTGTGGCACCACCTTTATGGAGTGGGACCACTGTTGCTGTACACCATTCTTTGGGTACATATCCTGTTGTAAGGCTTTGACTGAACAGTGATTTTAAGTGAGGGTTCAGTTCTTCTTGGAGCTCATGTAAAACGCAGCCTGGGACACCGTCCGGTCCCATTGATGCTGTGTTTTTTGTTTTGGAGAGGGCAGCTCTCACCTGTGCATCTGTGATGTCAGGGAGGCTACACTCTGTTGGGTTAGTCATTTGCTCATTTGGGGGGGAGAAGTTTGCACTGAACCTGTCTGCCAGGATGTTGGCAATGTCTGTGGGTTCAGTGTATTTTTTTGTCATTTTGCACTAACTCAGAGCATATCTGGGAGTTTCAACCCAGGTTTCTGACATAACTAAAAACAGCCTTGTGATTATCTTTAGCGTCTTGTGCAATTTTTCTTTTGAAGCTAGCCTTAGATGATTTTATGAGGGATCGTAGTTTCTTGCTAGTACTGATCAGAGTTGCCTTCCCTTTCAGGGATTTTGCTCTATCATGTAGTAGCTTCCTCCTTCTGTTGTGCAGCTTATTTATGGCTGGGGTCCACCAGACAGGTCTCCTGCCTTTGGAGGAGTGTGTCTTGGTTTTCATTCCCGTAGGTATCCATAGAATGCGTTTGTAAAGGATTCTGTGGTTTGGGCCATATTTTAGTACACAAATATTTGATAGCTTCATTATTCATGCTTTTGTCTCATGACTTATTGCAAGGATGGCAACAATATGTATTGTTTTATTTCATTTTTAACTGCTGCATTGTTTAAAATGTCTAAAATCTGGGTGAGACATACCCAAAGTTCATTTTGCTAATTTACCTGTTCCATTTCATTTGCTGTTTTAAGAAATCTGCTTGACATGGTGTTTTATTCTATGTGAGAGCTAGACACTTAAATTATCTAGGCTACACAGTTCACATGTTTGTTTGCTTGTTTTTTTTTTCCTTTGGTTTATTTGTTTTCTTGCATGATACTTAAACACAGGAATTTTCTGGGTATTTGTCTTTTCTGATAAGACTCCAAGCCCCCAAAAATTACAAGCACTGTTATTTATTCCCTCCTGGGTGAGGAAAGTAAACATATACTGTTTTTGTCTGTGAATTGCTTAAACTGATAGAGTTGTTTATGTTTTACCTGCTCCATTTTGTTTTCTATTTTAAGAAATCTGCTTGGCCTGGTGTTTTTGTTCTATGTGGGAGACACTTAATTATCTAGCCTGCACATTTCACATGTTTTTTCATTGGTTAATTCGTTTATTGAGTTTAATACACAGGGACTTTTTGGGACTTTATCTTTTCTGATATGAAAAAAAAAACAAGCACTGTTGGTGACTCCCTGCTAGTTATTTTTCATAACTATTCTCCCATTCCTTGATCTGCTTTTTAAACTTAGTAGTTTTAAATTGCCCACCCTTACTGTAAATTGAGTTGTATAAGCTCCTTGCTTTCTAAACTCCTATTTACTGCATGTACCCAAAGAATGGCGTACAGCAACAGTGGTCCTACTCCATAAAGGTGGTGCCACAATGGACCCCGGAAACTATCTCCCTATAAGCCTTACTAGCCTGGTTGGGTTGGGAGGATGGCCTAATGGTTAAGGTGTTTGCCTTACAAACACAAGGTGCAGGGTTTGAGTCTCACAAGGGATAATTGGCTAGGCTTAAAAAGGCTCACAAGAGCAGCTAGCTTAGTACTAATCTATGAATCTATATCTTGAATTATTTGCCTTTCCTTGTGATTATTTTGCAAAAAGTGCATTTTGCCTTTCATTGTCAGTTCTACTGATTTACTTGGACTGAATTCGTTATCTAGCTAGCTGTTGGGTAAAGCAGTGTATTTTTACACTCTAGCAAGCACTTGTTTTTACATCAAGAGTTCAGTGGATTTTTCATCTAATGCACTGGGAGGTAGTCTGGTCTGTTTAGGATGGGGAAACACTTGAGTTTTCTGTATGTAGTTCTATTGGCTGGAAGGCTTATTAATCAGCTAATCTTGTTTTTAGTGCCTTTATAAATTCTGTACAATTGAGTGGCTGTTGGCTCACTTATACAAAGCTATGACTTTTTATTGAATAATCACACTTTTATAGCTGTTTAAAGTACACTGCTGTATCTGTATCTTTAAGTTTGTTTGTAGTAGCATGTCTTATCTTTTAAGTTTATCTATGGTAGCATTTCACTCTGGACACTTTTACAGTGCTTTTACATTAGGAAAACAGAGGTTATTCATCTAGAGGCAGTAGGTATTTATCTGGTCTATCTGAGCTGAGAAGTATGCAAAAGGTCTCTAAGTATCTTTTTGCACTTCTCTTATATATTGTGCCCATACTTTAGCAGTTTAAAAAAATGTATCATCAACTGCTGCTTTAAGTAGTTAGTTGCACTGTATTACATTGTATCTGGTAGCTATAGGGCTGTTTTAGGTAGTTTGTGTGGTCTTGTTACACTTGAGTTCCAAACCAGGTACTCCACAATAAGAAGGTAACCAGGTATTCTACATTAAGAAGGTGTTTCTCTGCACCCTTGTGGCAGAAGTGTGCTGATCTAACCTGTGTGAGTTGGGGATTGCTGATGGAAGGCATAACGTGTGCTTTTATGATTGGTAGTTAGCTTAAAACTTGTTTCTCTTTCCTTGTATTTAAGCCTTGCATTTGTGTGAGGCTGCACTTCCTGCAGCGGTGGTTAACAGTGCCCTTGTATAGATGCAAAAGCCTAGAAGCTCAGCTTTCCCTAAACAACTGTCAGTGAAACCCTTCCAAGCTTTTCTGTAGCTCTAGGAATATCTCAGTTGCGCACTGAGCAATGTTGCCTTATTGATCAACCTTAGCCTGCACAAAGTATAGGTCTGAGTGCTACAAGCACAGTCCTATCAAATTAACCCAGTCCCTTCCCTGATAAAACATACAGTAAGACCCTGCTATCATGGATGGGCAGTTTCCAATCATCTCTCTGGCCAACCTGATAGACATGGGCATCCTGAGGCAATGTAGCAATTGTCTCATGTATACTGACAATCACTTTCCTTCTGAAACAAACAAATATTTCATGTGAGATATGTAGTTACACTATGAAATTGGAGGCAAGACTCTCACATAAGGACAAACTGAATGCCAAACAGGTTGTCAGCACATACACACACTTCTCACACTAAATAAGGACATGACACATAAACTTACACATGCGGAGGTGCTCACTAGTACCTTACCAAAAGGTCAGAGACTTCCCAAACAGAAACCACTTATACACATAACAATGCAAAAAATAACCACAACACATAACAACACACAAACACACCAATGTCTCAACAAATAAGCATATAAGGTGTAACACCATAAAACCTAATGTATTGGTCATATGTGACTCCATTGTGAGACACATGGATGTTCCCCTTACCAGGTTGGATGAGAAGCGGTTTACCATTAGCTGCTTAACAGGTGTCAAGATCTATCAAGTCACTCAACTACAAGTACCAGTATGACTCCATCATAGTCCATTTGGGGTGAATGACTTGAGATGTACCTCAGTGGACTATCTGAACACAGACATGACTGAGCTCTCAGAAAATGTGGCACAGGCAGGTGTAAACCTAGCTTTAAGCGGTATTCTACCTTCTCCAAGGATGATGCCACAATACAAATAGAAATGATTGACTTTAACAATTGGCATTAGCTTCTGCTGTCATTCCAAGGGGATCCAATATTTGTCAGCCTGAGAAGACATGGTCAACAGACCACACTGCTTTGTCAGAGTTGGTTTGCACCTGTCTCCTTTAGGTTTTTGGATATTGGCAAAGGCATTAGCCACCCCTATTGTGCCTTTTTTTAGTCAGTGTCAAAACAAGCACCCTCCCAACATAACAAAATCTTTTCTAGATAAACTCAAGGTACTCCTGCTTAATGCTGGGAGTCTAAACAAAAAACTACACTCCTTGGAAGGCCTCCTCACTTTGGAAAATGCTGACATCTGTGCAGTCACTGAGATGTGGCTCAAAGTCATGGAAAGCACCCTGGCCATGCAGGGCTACAATACCTTCCATACATTCAGACCACAGACTGAGCATGAAAGAATCAAAGAAAGAGGTGTCTTCATCTTTGTTGAGGATAAGTACACCTCAAGACTGGTCAAACAGTATGACTCTCTTGAGCTTCTCCATGTCCAAATAACAGCTGTAGGTCCCCCACCATGAAACAGGAAAAGCATACCACATACCTGGACTTACTGGAGTCACTTGCCAGACAGCCCAACACCTTTGTGATTTTAATTATACTTCAATTGACTGGGAAACATACATGACCACAAACATGCTGGCTCAGAAGTTCTTGGACTTTGTCAATGCAAATGCTCTGGAACAGCTATTCAGCACACCCACAAGGCATTCTTTACATCTGAAATCTAAAAAGGAATACCCATCTGTGCGCTGAACTGGTTGTGGATGGCACCAGCCATACTCAGCTGGAGGTAATAGCTGATCTGTGAGCTGACAGATTTGGAGAAAACTTCACCCCCCCCCTCCTACAATTAATCACCCATAGTATATCTGCCACAATTCCTCATGCTATTATCTCAAGAGAGCAAGTCATATCGGCATTCTCTAAGGCCAAAAACACTGCATCAATGGGACCAGACAACATCCAAGTTTGCCTTTTAAACAAGTTAAAACATGACCTAGCAGACCCCCTTGGATACCTGTTTAACCACAACTTGAAAACTGCCTATGTTCCAGCAGAATGGAGGACAGCAACAGTAATCCCTTTGCATAAAGGGGGTCCACCAACTGACCCTGGAAATTATAGGCCCATATGATGCCTATCTCAGGTATTACAGAGAAACTCTCCCAATTGGGAATTAACCCCTACATTACCAGATGGGTATCCATTTGGTTCACTAACGGGGCACATATACTGTCAAAATGGGTGACTTCACCTGTAGCAAAAGATCAGCCACCAGTAATGTACCACAGGGTTCTGTGCTGGCCTCCTTATTGTTTGGAATTTACTTCTCAGAAGTCCATGCAAAATTGGATGGCCTGTGGCTGACCAAGTTTGCTGACAATTTCAAATTGGGAGCAATCACTGAGCCTCACAATGTTGTCAATATACTGTAGGCAGGGTTAAAACAGACAAATGATTGGTGCCAAAGCCATGGATTAAAGCTAAATGCAAAAAGATGCATTATTATTCCCTTTGGGAAAGCTGACATTCCTGCTAATTACATTATAGACAGCACCCCCCAAGTATAGACCCAGTGTTACGTGATCTGGGTTCTCAAGTTGATAGCAATCTGAACTTTGACCACCACATATCCACAGTAGTAAGAAAATCTTTCTATGTGGCATATCTGATAAGTAAAGGCACTGCATCTATATTTAAGGATGTTATGATTCCATCATACTTGGCCCTCATCAGACTAATAATCAACTACAATGCTCCCTTTTGCATGTACCTCACCAGACACCTGTAACAATTGGAGAGACCACAGAGGGTTCTCACCAAGAAATTACTGGGTACACAAAACAAGTCTTACACAGAAAAACTGAAAGTAGTTACTGTATTCTGTTTTCTATGGGTTATTAAGTGGTGACCTGTGCCTGGCTTACAGGGCAGTCTCTGACCGGTCCCTGATCAAAATTCTACACATTTATAAATCAAACAGCTGGAGGGGGGGGGTCACTCATTCCAGGGATCTTAACCTAGCCTCTGACATGAACAGGTCATGCTGGAGAGATAGATACATCTCCCTGAGACTGACATTTCTCTGAATCAAGCATCCAATTCATGTGAAACAGAGCTCCTCCCTGATCCTCTTCAAATGCAAACTAGATAAATGGATAGGTGACCACACATTCACTCCTAGGATGGTGCCCTTGTCCCTCATGGGCAGAGGAAGTCAGTTTTAACTACCACATATCCTTACCTTTGCAAACTTCACTCACCTTACTACCGACAACTGGGGCAATGTGGGATAAATATGGCTAGGCTTGTAAGGGCTCTAGAGCCATTAGCCTAGTAACCTTCTGTGAAACTATGAACCTATGAACATAGAAATCTATGCAGAGGCATACACAACTGCATAGAAACAGCAGTACCAGACTGAAATAAACCCAGGTCAAACTACAAAACAAGCCACCCTGGTGGATCCCTGGTATTAATAGGGTTTTCAACCCCTTCACAGCTTTAGGGCATGAAGAAATAACATATATAGTTTCTATGTTCTCATAATGCAATACTTCAGGTTTTCAACAGCTCTTCCTTCAGATGTGATTCTTTTATATTTCTGTAACAGAAGACAGGCTAAGGGGTTGAAAATTTATATTTCTATCCAGGACTATAACTTGATTATTCCAGAGTAACTGGGTAGCCGCAGTGGTGCAGCAGTTAACATTGTCACCTCACAGCAAGAGGCTCTCCAGTTTGATTCTCGGCTGGAGTGCCTTCTGTGTGGTGTCTGCATGTCCTCCCCACAGTCAAATTCACTTTAAAAGACATGCAGGTAAGTGCATATGTGAGTGGGTGTGCCTTCCTTGAAGGTTGGGCACCGGGCTGGCAACTCGACACTGTAAAAATTCACTGCCAGTCATTAGTGGACTGGAGTTCTGCTGTGGCGACCCCTAACCGGGAAAAGCCAAAAGACAGTTTATTTTAACAGTAACAGGGTGCATTTGTCCTGCTTCAGATAATTTAAAATACTTGGAATAAATCTGGCTGGTCCCATTGTCATTTCCACCTTCATTTTTAAAAGTTTTCTCTTTAGTGAAATTATTTATCTTAATTATTCCTTCTAGAATATTTATATTGTTTTATTTCTGATGTTTCTATATATTCTTTTGTGAAAACTAAATAGAAATATTGGATCACATTTCCATGTCACCTTGTAACCACTCTCAAGAATTCACAAGTCCATTCAAGACTGATGTGATTGTTTAATGATGCACATTTTGAGGGTATGCATTAAAATGGGTATATAGCTTTAATCCTAATGAGTCAACAACAGCTATATGCATGTGTTGTGATACAGAGTTCTTCCACAACTGAGGTTTTCAAATGGTGAAACCAGCCTTTGGATGAAAGCAAGTCAGAAAATGTTTTATATATATATATATATATATATATATATATATATATATATATATATATATATATATATATATATATGTATATATATCTTAGTAACTATTTTGTATTCATTTGTGAGGGACTAGACTAAATACAAAAAAGTAATGGAATAGTCAATGAATATATTCATTTGCTATGAATGACTAGAAAAAAAACAATATACAGAATACGCTAGAAAAAAAAAAATCCCAGGGATTTTTCTGCAGTTTGAGGGATGGTCATTGTAACTGTCTAACAACCAATATTCTACAATAATATCAGTCTAAATAAATACTTCAAAGAGGCTAGACTGCATCAAAATGTCTCTCTGTTATCTATTAGGCCTCCCGAATTGTCAAGCTGTGAGATGTAAAAAATAATGTTACCATAGCTAATTTGATGAGTTCCATGATTACTAAGAGTATAAATAACTTATGGAACAAGAAATGATCAAACAAGGGCAGGATGTCAAGCGAGACAGAACTTACTTCAAAAAATGTAAATGTATTTACAGCAAATAATATTATTAGCATACAGTTAAAAGAATTAGCTGGGGGAAAAGAATGTGTATAAACTAAAATATGAGTGAAATAAATAGTCAGAACCGATAAATACTGTCAGGATGTGTTGTAAATGTAATGGATATTTACAAGAGGGCTACATGAAAATTCATAAAGCAGTTCAGATAAAAGATTCTGCAGTTATATTTGTATAACATACAAGTATCTCAATATCTTGAGATGAAGAGTTTTCCTTCATTTCAGAAATCTTGTAGAAGCTTTAACATAACTAACCAAAAAAAATAAAATAAATAAATAAACATTGAGAACCAGTGCACATCCAGTGAGCAACATATTTTACAAAGTTTTGTACAATGGTAAAACAAACAAGCACTTCTATGCCAACAAGCGTATTTTTAAATTAACTTAAAAGAACACATGAGTGCAAAAGCATCTGTTTGGTTTTACGAATGGCTAAAAAAATTTTTTGCTTGTAGAATATTTGCCAGAAAAGTACATATTACTAAGATGTGCAAAACTAAAAAAAAAAAACACCTGTATAGAATATTTGCATGTTGTTGAAGGAAAATGTGAAAATGAGTTGTTTCTGATGTTATAAAAGTGAAAATTGTCAATAGTTTGAAGACCAGAAATGCATCAGACTGTTAGAAATAAATACAGAGAACTAGTGCACAGAATATATTATTTAATCTAGACATGTGTAGAGTGTGAGGCTTTGACTGTGGATACAGTGTTTAAATATTTTGTCCATTGGGTGACACCTTTATGCCAAAAACTGCAGATGCATGAATTAAAAAAAGAAGTACAAAATCAATTTTAGAACTGTAGCATTTAAATAAGTTAAATTCACTTATGAAAAGCTCAGAATGGCAAGAAGAATCCACAGTATAAAAGCAAAAACTGTATGTGGAGAGAATCAGTCAAGTAGCTACAAATATGTGTCAGATTCTGTGAAGAGTCACAACAGTGATGTTGTCATAACTATTTCAGTTTGTTCACATGCTCAGGATGTTTGCCAGGAAAACATCATGCCCAAATAAAACCAATTCAATGCAATGCTAGAGATGCATGCTTCAAGGAAACAAATGACAGCACTTAGAGTAGAATGAGAAATGAAGGAAATATAATGTTTTGGCATTATTAAGAAGCAGTATGAGACAAATACTGGTTGAGCAGTACGTATGTTCACTGTTGTGAAAAAGGATAAGATTTGTAGCTACTTGACTGATTCTCTACATGTGTTGATCCATATGACCATAATAATTCTAATAATGTGATCACAGTAAACCATTAAGCACTTCTTACAGTTGTGGAAGTTATTCTCAGAATGCCATTTTTTGTATTAAATACAAACCTGGGATTCAGGCTGTAAATCTAAATGATGCAGACTCCAAATTGTGTAATTCCACAAGCCAGAAGTCAACAATGTAGACTCTGTGCTGGTGTTTTATTTGCACTTTTCAAATACAAACATGGAAAGGAGTCTACACAGCATACCTCTCAACCTCTTTGAGTAAGAATTCTGGACAAAGCCATCGATAATGGGTGGCAAAAGGTCCAAAAATAGGGACAGATTTGAAATATTGCTCTTATTAACTTAGAAAGTTGATAAAGTAATATGGTTTGTTTTAAGAACAGAAATGCAGCTTTGCTGCCCTGCCCCCAGATGAGCAGTACAGTAATGCAGACCATACCTCTCAACTTCTTAGAGTAAGACATCTAGACAAAGCCATAAATAATGGGGGAGAAGGGCCAGAAATAGAGATACTTTTTAAATATGGCTCTTACAAACTTAGGAAATTGATAGAACAACAAGTTTGCAAAATGCAGCTCTGCTGCCCTACTCCCAAATGAACAGTGCACATTGTAAGTAATGTAGAGCCTGCAAGGTATCTAGATAAGCTTAAAATAAACAGGAGACAAAGGCTCAAAATAGGAGCATTTGTAAATGTAAAACCCTCCCTTCTGTGTTCAACATTCGGCTCCCCTTGAATTTACCTAGCTACACAGTTGGTAATAATGTAGATTCATGGATGTCAGCTTGGTGAAGATGCAAATGACTTCTGAACTCATTAGAATTGTTGAATCCCAAAAAATTGGATCCATTTAGGGATGTTCACATTGTGTAGGCACTCCCTCAGTGCTTGTGTTTATGAAATGGCAACTGTGAATGCTACCATCAGGTGAGTGTGTCATCTTACACTTACAAAGTGTTACATGTAGGTCTGTCAAGGTTGAAAATACAACTAAGCAGTGCACAATTCACAGGTTCTGTTTCATTAACATTCAACTTCCTCTTCATTTGTTGGGAAATGTGTTTTCTCTTAGGTTTTTAGTATTATTTAGTATAAAAAAGGAGAAATACTTGAAATGAGGAAAAGCAATCTATGACATACACAGTAGAAAATGATTGTACGCATGAGATATGTCTACATAGTTTTGGATTTCAACTCTCACTCCAATGCACCTTCAGAAAACAGGATGGGTGCCTTATCCATCTTTGTCACACAAACAGCTTTGCAGGAAAGAACTGAAGTCATTCTTTACATAACCAAATGCAACTGAATGTACACTGATATCAAACCATAAACTGTCATTTTCACTTATATTATTATATTTGGACATAGTGCACTTAATGATAACACAACCTGTTATGATTATCACTTGCAAATTTACAGCTCTGTCTTTCCTTTTTGTGCTTCTTGGTCAATCATCAGTTATCTGACTAGTACTCTGAGACATGCAGTCTGTAAGCCATGCTTTATTATTGGCCTTAAAATGTGTGAGGATAGTAACTGGCAATAATGTGAAATACATTTACCAAAACAGAAGGGCAGGTTGAATGGAACAAACAAGAGTAGACTGTGCTTTTCAGGGGGTGGGAGAGCAAAAGTGAGTTACTGTTATGGCACACACAAGGGTACAACTGTTCTGTTGAGGGAGGAACAAAACTGAGTTACTGTTATGGCACATACAAAGTTACAACAGTTATGGTTAGGGGAAAAAGCTGAGTTACTGTTATGGCACATACAAGCATATGCTGTTCTTTTGGGGGGAGCAAAGGTGAGTTACTGTTATGACACAAACAAGGATATGTTGCTCTTGGTACTCTCCTTGCTTTGCATCCTGCCTGTTGTTTGATCTTGTGAGGGTTGTAAAGTCAGAAACTGCAATATTTATCATTACTTTTTAACTTCTCTCATCAATGATATTCCAGTACAAACATATGGAGCTAAACTGAGGGCATGCAGTGATCCTCAGTTCTTTTGAGAACTATTACTGTGTGAATCATTGATGCTTGAAGCCTGCTACTTATTACTGGACACATATAAGTCAAATAAGTCTCTGGTGTCACATGTTAGGGTTATGTTTGTACAAATCTCCCACCTTTTACTTGCCCACTGTAATAAGTGATGAAATACAAGGATATGCTATAATATAATTAAACGGTACACTCCAGGTTCAGGACTTGTTAGTCCAAGGCTGACTCTGTCTGATACAAGCAATATACAGACAATACATGGAGAGGTAAAGGTTGTGTGAGTTGCCTAGCATCAATGTTACCATATGTATGTGAGTAGGAGGAAGGTTTTGGGCCCATAGGTGGTGAGTAATTGTGCTATGCATTGTCTCTTGCCAATACATGGGCATACTGAGCACACCTAAGTCTGCCCACAGCCACATCAGCTGGTGGTTCCCACTCTGTCTCCTCATCTGCCTGTGGCTGTGGTGACCTTGGAATTGATGGTGTGATGTGTGCCACTTCCCCTTGCTGATACTGCTGAACCTGTTTTTCCTCAGGATTATGTTGTGTAGCATTGTATATACTGTGAAGATTTCTGTACATGTACATGGATTATACTGCAGGACTCTCACATATGTATCTAGGTACCAGAATTGTGACTTCTGCAGTGCAACATGTGCTCTTTGGCATTTCTGGTTTGAGCGTGTGCCTCATTATGGTGTTCTTCCATGGGTGTGTGTGTATTTCTGATGTGTGTCATCAGCCATGGTTCCAGTGCATAACCTGCATCCCCCAGTAGATAACCCTGTGTGATATCCCCCCTAGGAAACATCTGGTACAGTTGGGAGGTGTACCAGATCTGTGAGTCATGGTAAATGCCAGGGTTGCCAGCACACATATTTAAGATAATTCTGTTGACACTACACACAGCTTGGCAGTTGATAGAGTGGTAACCCTTTCTGGTAATGTAGGGCCTACACTGTTCCCCATGTGATGCCTTCATTTCTACATGAGTGTAATCTATGATACATGGTACTGCAGGGTAATGCACTACCTGATAGAACTGTTGCATATTTCTAGCCCTCTCCTCAGACCTACGAGGAAAACATATGTGCTCACTGGTATGTTGAGCATAGCATCCAGGAATTGGTGGAAGATCCAGGTTGTTGATGCCTGTGACACCCCCAGTATATCCCCTGTTGGTTTTTGAAAGGTACCTGTAGCTAATATTCTAAGGGCTACACATACCTTAGTTTCCAATGGGATGAGTTCCCATCAGTTGGATCTGGCTCTGATTTGAGGGTGGCAGACAATGCAGAGTTCTCTAGTGTGTCCCTGTCCACCCTGTAGCACTCTACAATTTCCACATCATGTAGGTTGTGGTAAGTTAAATGTGGCCTGAAAACTCTTCTCCTTCTTGGCCTAGGCCTATTAGAAGTAGCAGCACTGGCCCCAGCCTTTAGCATGTACAAATGGATTTAAAGCAGCAGCAGCCCCTAATATTCTGTCTGTGTAGACTTTCCATGTCTGTACTCCAAAAGTTTTGACATCCGTAGGAAAAACCAGCATGCAGTCTACATGGATGCTGTGTAGCCTGTTGAATAGTTCCACCATGTTGAATTAGTTGAGTAGCATGCAATTCAGCTGCTTATGCTGTAATTCACATATATGAAACTGAGACAAAGAAAGAGGCTATACATTAATTATCTACACCACTATAAAAAGGCGAATGTGGCCAAACTGATGGTGAAGAGAGTTGTATATATTTGGAAGACTGCAAAAATGCTTTTTCTTTAGGATATATCTGTACAGAGGAGTACTGAACTTCAGCAGGCATGAGCCCCTTTTGTCACCTACATACTGCATATGCTGGAATGTATTTAAGATTAGAATGAAGCAAAGGCTTTAACACTTTTATCTGTATGCATTAGTTAGAAGTGTATTGATGTCATGGGCCTGTTTCTCAAGCCATTTGAGAGGTACACATGATTGACAATACATGAGATTGGAATGCTGCGTGATAAATAAATTTAAATGTGTCAGGGACAAGTCCTTTGATAGCACTTTCAGCGTTAGCAAAATGGGTAATTTGCCTAGTCTTTTGCTGGGGGAGCAAGGATGAGTTACTGTTATGGCACAAACAAGACCGGACTGTTTTTTTGCGGGGCAAGCAAAGGTGACTTACTGTTTTGGCACAAACAAGGATACGTTGCTCTTATTACTCTCCTTGTTTTGCATCCTGCCTGTTGTCAGTATTTCACATCTGTAGACCGTCTTATGTTTCACCAGTGGGTAATACTGACTGGCTACTTTTTCTGTTTTATCTGCAAACAGTTATTTTGTAGTTACATGACACTTATTTGTATTATACCTCTGTTGTCTTTTAGGACACCTACAAGTATATCACTCAGGTGTGTCAATCCACAGAGACATCCCTTTCACTAATGCTGAAAACCAAGTCATAGTTGATGGGTTTTGGCAACATGGTGCTTTTATGCTGGAAAGGGGACAGGGAGATATGGTCTGTAGGATGTGAATTTGGCAGCAGATTGTTCATGATGTCAATGACATGGGTGACCATGGGAGAAAATACAAAGAGGTGTGTCACAGGACCATTGCCATGATAACATCTACAAGGAGGTGAGCAGCTGCAGTGAGCCATAACTAAATGGTTACTTGGGGGTGAGCCTGCTAGGGAACCAGTACTAACCCCCAGTGAAGAGTTTCTGGCCACTCTGGGAGATTCAGACAGCTCCCAGGAGAGTGCAGTACAGCATATCCTGAATGTGGGCACAACACCTTCCGAGACAGCAAGCACTTCCCAGGAGGAACTTCCAGGTAAGTTTTCATATCTGACCAGTTAAATACTGTTGTATAGTAAAACAATTTCAATGAATTAGTAAGTTAATTCTGTATCACGTGTCTTTTTTTGGGGGAGGGGGGCTTGAAGATTGTTGCAGTTATAAGCTTAGTTTAGAGTTGTTTGCCATGTTCTTGTTCAAACTACTACTAATGCACATATATAGGCATAGCTGTATTACACCTGTGTTACTGTTAATTATGATGAAGTTGTCCTTACTGCTTGCTTAACTTCTTCTAGTACCATCTGGAGTACAGAGCAGTAAGAAATATAGGTTCATAGGTTCATAGGTAGGTACTGGGCTATCTGCCCAAAGGCATATATTAGCCCAGCTACGTTGTGCGGTATTCGCCGCCCCTTTGGTTTGTTCCCTAGGCCCTAGATCTAGCAGCTAGTACCCTTGGCCCCTATCTAGTAGAGCTGTTGGTATGATCCCTGGTGTGAACTTTCTGTTACCCATCCACTTGTTAAGGTTTCTCTTGAAGAGTGATAGTGAGGGGCTCTGTCTTATGTTGATCGGGACCTTGTTCCATAGCAAGGGAAGTCTTTGCGAAGGGAATCTGTCCCTCCAGCATGTTCTATTCATTGTTGTGCTGAGGTTTATATCCCTAGAGCATGTAGCTCAAGTAGATTTTGATTTGCTAAGATGGAGCATGTTCAACAGTTCTGGGTTGGACATGGCTCTGTATGTTAAACAGAGATCACCTCTGAGAAGGTGGTATGCAACAGAGAAAAGCCTTAGTTTTTTCAATCGTGCTGCACAGGGCAACTGTTTGATGCCAGTAATCCCCTTAGTGAGGTACCGCTGTGGTCTCTCCAGCTGCTGGAGATGCCTAGCCAGACACATTCCAATTGGTGCATTGTACTCAATAATGGGTCTGATGAGGGAAGAGTAGAGGGGCACCACTCCATCCTTAGATCTTGATGAGAACTGTTTCGTGATCAGATGGGTCACATAGAAGGATTTTCTAACCACCTTGGCAATATGGTTATCAAAGGAAAGCTGACTATCTACTTGGGTCCCTAGATCCCTTATTACTTCCACAACTGAAGTCAACACCTCGTTGGTCTGATCCAACCATAAGCTAATCACCCTTGATATCCACATCCCGCCCCCACCCCCCATTAAGGAAACCACTGTAAAAAATGTCTCCAAAGCCAACTTCATGCTTCTTAAGACAGAAGTGGTGAACTTCATGACACCCATGCAGATGGACAATACAGTTACAGCTGCTGGATCCTACACAAATGCACTCTATAAGCACTTACACGAGTGCATGGATCATGCTATCTCAAACAGAACCAAGACAGTATCCTCCAAAAAAAGGAAGCCAATCTGGTGGTCCCCTGCCATAAACAAACTGTACAACAGAAGGAAGAAATTGTTGCAAAAGAGAGTAAAATACCATGAGTGGAGGAGCTCCCTGGTCAGCCTCAGTAAGAAGCTGAGATCCAGTATACGATCCTCCAAAGCTAGCTATGAAAACAAAATCACCACTGATTCTAAGGACAACCACAAAGCATTCTATAGCTATGTCAAGAATCTCAATGGCAACACCCAGATCTGCTCTGAGTTACAGCACAATGGTACAAAAATTACAGAACCAACTGATATTGCCAACATCCTGACAGATAGGTTCAGGTAAAAGCTGCACTCTCTAAAGCCAAAAACACAGCATCCATGGGACCGGCCAACATCCCTGGCTGCATTTTACACGAACTTCAGAACTAACTGGCTCCCCACCTAAGCACCATGTTCAATCATAGCCTCACATCAGGCTTTGTGCCCACTGCATGGCATACAGCAATAGTTATCCCACTCCACAAAGGGGGAGCCACCACTGATCCCGAGAACTATTGCCGTATTAGCCTGATGAGCCTGGTCTGCAAGGCCATGGAATGTATCATCATGGAACTCATATACAAAGACATTGGTAACCTCCAAACTCTGGATCCCACCCAGTTCGGGTTTGCGAAAGGCAGATCATGTCTTCTGAACCTGATCGACTTCTTTGAGGCAGCCACCAAAGCCGTAGATCAGGGTAAGGTGGTTCACACAGCCTATCATGACCTCACCATGGCTTTTGACACCATCCCCCATTCTGGAATTATTGCTAAACTAGGTATAAATCCCTACGTCACAAGATGGGTTGCCAACTGGCTCACTGACAGAACCCACACTGTAAAAGTTGCAGACTCCAAATCTGACCTCAAACCAGTGACGAGTGGGGTACAATGGGGTTCAGTCCTGGGACCTCTCCTGTTTGGTATCTACTTCTCTGAAGTACAGGCTAACAAAGAAGGCCTCTGGCTAACAAAGTTCGCAGATGACTGCAAACTAGGAGCCATAGCTGAGTCTCCAAATGATGTGGAAATCCTACAGAAGGGCCTCACTGAGACAGAAGCCTGGAGTCAGAGCCATGGACTCAAGCTCAATGCCAAAAAGTGCATTGTCATCTCCTTTGGTAAAAACTCTGTACCTATATACTGCTACATAGACAGCAGTCTACTTAACACTGAATGAGTGATAAGAGACGTTGGGACCCAAGTGGACAGTAGTCTGCCCTTTGATAGTCACATCTCCACAGTAGTCAGGAAGTCCTTCTACATGGCACACCTCATCATAAAAGGGTTCTCATCTAGGAAAAAAGAGGTCATTGTTCCCCTCTACTCGACACTCATTAGACCCATGATAGAGTACAATGCCCCTTTTGGAATGTACCTCACAAGACATCTGCAGCAGCTGGAAAGGCCACAGAAGTACCTCACAAAGAGGATTACTGGCCTCAAACAGATTCCCTACACTGACCTTATCAAAAACTCCAGCTTTACTCTATAGCATATCGCCTACTCTGAGGTGATCTCTGCCTAACATATAAAGCTATGTCAAGCCCAGAGCTGTTGGACATGCTACACCTAAAGAAATCCCAATCCCTCCAAGCTACATGCTCTAGGAACCTAAACCTTGTCTCCATAATAAACAGGACATGCTGGAGGGATAGATTCCTGTTCCAGAAACTTCCCATACTCTGGAACAGGCCAGTGGCAGATTTAGGCTTTGGCGCAGGGGCGCGCGCCTCCCCCTTTTTAACTCATTGTATAGCTTGGCTAGGGCATCGGCATACATAAAGTAGCTTTAAAAAAAAAAAAAAAAAAAAAGTACGTACATATTTGGTGTTGGCTCCTTTAAGGAGGATACCAGCCACTCGGAAGTGACCTCATGGCATGTCCGGCTGGCTGCGAGTGGGAAATGTGCAGTAATGAGCGAGTGAAAGAAAACGACAGTTGCAAATCATTTAATGGATTATCGCTGCGAGTGGGAAATGTAGTTGGACTTGAATCACTTGATCAGGTAAGTTATTTAGGTTATTTGTGGTAGTGTTTTCTCATTAAATAATGAGTTTAGGAACTGATTCTAAATTTCCCACTTATGGTATTCCATTGCTTTTTCTTTCCATTATTTTAATTCATGCAATAAATGCTATTATGGGCTCTTTTCTACTGGATGTCTGTTCGTAAGCTCCATCTGAAATGTGACATCTATTTTCTTAATCTAAAATCTACCATAAACACATAATGTTTTGAATGCTAGTTCAGTAAAGGTGACACATGCGATTGATAGCAATCAAATTTCCGAGCATTTAAAATATATGGATGTTGAAAGTTGGAGTGTGAATGTTATTTTGCAAGTTCAGACTATCTTGTGATTCGGTATTACATGTTGGGTGTTAAAGTATAAGTGAATATATAACTGTCTGACTACTATTGGTTCCTTTTGAATTATCCTATATGTCACTGTTCAATCTTTTGTTATAGGTGCGTACCTATGTGTCAGTATGTATAACTTTGATGCATGCAGGGTCATTGCCCTTCTTGCAAAAATGCCTGGTGACATATTTCTTTGTAGTATGTTGTGCTTTTTTGTTAGTTTATGTTTTACTGTGCTCTGTTGTTAGAAATTGTTAAGCAGGACTTGTGGTGCAGTTTTGACATCATGTATAACTTTTGAATATGGTTGGTGCAAAACTTTTTCCTGACTGGCCACACGTTTCAGCCATAGTATGAAGATTACCTCCCTGGCCTTTTACTTTCAAGATTCTGCATCAGAAAACAGTAGCCAAGCAGACCAAAAGCAAATTAGTTGCATCCTAGTTAAGACAACCATGCCATATCATGTTGGATTTTATGTTCCAAACTATACCAATGTAAGTGCAAAGTTGTAATATACACGCCAGCATGCCTCATACAACCAGGCATTCACTGTTTTATTTCCCTGGTGTTAATATGTTAAATATTGGGCCCTTACAAATGTCTGATGAAAAATTAAAAGGTAGTTTTGATTTCATTAGTCAGATTAATTTTTTAGACCAGATTAATCCCTCTTGTCCCAAAAACCTTTTGTGGCGAACATCTACATAAGGATACAAACATCTAAATACTATTTGTGAAATGACAAACCCTTATAAGATATAAGGCTTAGAGTTGCTGAATAACAGATCTGGGAATTTTTGTGTCAGTCACAGACAATGAACTGAATATGAAGTTATTGCAAGTAAAAAACATTCTGTTTCTGCAAATAATGTACACACAAAAGGTGTCCATTCCCTTTTGCAGCAGTCATTATTCAATATTCCTGAAAATATGGCAACAACAAATTGTCAGGCCTTAGCCTTTGACTTTTTATATTCTGATATTTTGATTCTAGCTTTCATTTTATGCTTTATTTTAATTTTGCTGTTTTGCTTTTATATTTCTGATCTAAATTAGTCAGATATATTTGTTATTATGGGTGATCAATTTTGCTGACTTAACGTTTTCCTCTTTAGTTTATGGTCATACACCTCTTTCTTGCTTTCGCTGTGTTGCTACCTGCTGGATAAGTGTCTTTCATAAAGGTAAAGCTTCAAGAAATTTGTTCTCTTCTTGAGTTTTGACTGCTTCCTGGAGTGAGCACTTACATTATGCAAACCTTTGGCTCTCTGGATGTTGTTTATAAAATATTTTATTTGCCAGTAGCTGAATTGGCAATCATTGTACTCTGTCACTTATTTCTGGACTTGGACCACAGTTTCAAAGCAGAACGGTTCCTGTCAAAAATTCCATATTTTGGTTTGGAGAATACATTTGACAGACTAGATGTACCTCGTTTTCTTAATAATACTGTATACTGGATTTTACATATATGATTTTTTTTCTTTTGTTACCAGTTACCAGTCTTGAATTATGTGACAGACCTTGGGGTTTGCATTTTTGCCTTCGCATCTGCCTGTTCAGCTGCAGAGATATGTGGTGGTGTTTGTCTTTGTCTCACTTGGACAATGTTTCCTTATTTTTTTTGCTGGGAATGTTACTGTTTTCAACAAGTTTTTAGTCTGGGTTGCTTTCTCACACCCTAAAAAAAAACTTTTTTTTAAAATGTATTGCAGTACTTTAATATCATAACTTATACTTTATTAAATTAACTAGATAACACAAATGAACTATGATGACTGGATCAGATGCTGCTAAATAAGCCTAGAGTGGCACAGTGGTGCAGTGGATAGCATTGTCCCCTCATAGCAAGAGATTTGCCAGTTCGATTCTTGCCTGTGGTGCCTTCTTAGTGGAGTCTGCATGTTCTCCCTGTGTTCATGTGGATCTCTTCCAAGGGATATAATTTCCTCCCACATTCCAAATACATGCAGTTGGACTCTCTAAATTGGTCATAGGTGTGAATGTGCGTGTATGTTGTGGAAGAACTACTGTGGCAAGGCTAGCTACCTGGCAGCATAAACCTTGGATCTAGATGGTTATCACTGCTAAAGTGATACCCTGACTTCGGGTGAAAAAAGGGGAAAAGGTGTTGGGGATGGATGGATATGGACTAGTTCTTACTCCTATAGAGGTACTTTTATTCCTATATATTTTAGATAAATTGTGCTACAGTTAATTTATGGCTTGTAGTAGTAGGTAACAGAACTTTTAAAATAACTGCAGAATTCTGCAGCTATAAGATTAATAATTTATACTGGCATGCAGTATCATAGCTTAGAGAAATAGAAGATTGAAGTTCTTTACCATCTATGTTTTAAACACGTTGAAGTTAAGAGATGTCCACTCCTGATGTGGCTGGTATCACTTTTTCTAATCTTTTTAATCCCTAAAATTGCCTGACTAGAAAGTCCACACTCATGTATTGTTTTATATTCAAGGTTCTTTTTCCTAAAATGCATTTAACATATAGAGAAAGTATGGTGATCTCCATTTTTTCACTGCATATTTAGAATAAGAACTTATTTAATTATGTTACTTTATCTTTTTCAGTGATATTTCCCACTTTGTAGGTGACCATTTAGGAGACAAACTTATGAGAAATTGTTGAATGGCAACTAATTTAGTCACTTTTTTCATCAATTATAATTTCAGGTATGCTTCCCAACACACAGAATATGGGACCTAGGGTAGAGTTGGTAATTTGCTACTGACAGCTTACATTTATAGTTTGACCTGGCACTATTCCTGGGAAGTCTGCACATAATCGCAAGCTTCATAGCAGACTTTCCCACATCTTTTGTTGTAGCTGGATTTAATTGCTGAATTAGTTTGTTTTATTAAAGCCTGCTAATGCCTTATCTGTGACTACCACTCTCTTAATCAATGAATTCCTTAAGCAAAAAGCACCTTAATGATATATAACCATGCTATGACAAATGCCACAAGGAAGTAATACATAATTTCACAGAAAGCCAGGCTGGTATGCTATAAGATACAGAACAAGTTATAAATAATGTGCAGTGGGACAATTTTTTACATCAACACTTCTTTGCATTTGTCTTTCTTTCTTGAGTTGGACTTGGGGGTTAGTTTATGTACATAACAGAAGGGTTCGGGAGAAGGACACAACTAGTTGCCACAGTCTAGTACAAAACATTGAAGAAACCTCATTATCTTATTATTTTTCACATATTAAGTGAATAGTGTAATGGAGATATGACTAATGCCAGATGTTCACACGGAAAATGACCATGGTTTTCACAGGATCAAGCATGACACCATTTCTGATATCCTGTCCATATTTATATTAGAAACACTGTTATCTCACTACTTAGCTAAATGTATGTATGCATTTATTCATTTATATATTTACATTTTTTTTGTTTATTGAGTGGATGGGGGCAGGATCTTTTGTCAGCCATGGGCTGGGCCGGAAGTCAGTACGGTGTTAAAAATGTATATATTAGATATACTTGTCAATGTACATGACAAGGAATTCCTGAATATTTACCAAATGACAGATACATTTTAAACATTAATTACTATGAGCAAAACATGCCAAATGATTCAACATCTAAAAAATGTACATCTTGCTTGCATATCACTTTGTTGTGCACCAATCTCTGATTGAAATGTTAAGTCTGAATATACAGTTTGTATCAGTATGCTGTCAAGTGTCTGTCTTAGGATGTTATCAGTCATTATATCTTTTGAATTGGGAACACAGATTTTTTCCATGTTGTTCTCACAGTAAAGCCAATATCAGGAAAACACACACTGGATAACTTTAATTACACCACTGCTGAGTATTAATATAATTTTGGTGTATGAGTACACGTTATAGCAACCCCTATATTATTAACTATATCTTAAACTGGCAAAGAAATAGGTCGGAGCAGATAGTTAACAAATATACTAGTAAAACACAATGCTATCAGTATTATTTATTGCTTTGTGTTGAGACTTTTTATTCCTAGAAACAATATTCTTTTCTTTGCTAGGGACTTACAAATGTTTTTGGCTAGAAAAATCTGCAGATGCCTACAACACATCTAAGATAATACAGATATGAGTCCACTAGCTACACATAAACATATTTTGATGTTGCATTTAATATCTGCTGTATAACAGAATCAAGACACGTATTTCAAAGATACACGTACTTGGTAGTTGGACTTGATCAGGTAAGAGAGTGTGTGGATTATCGCTGCGAGTAATGAATCTCCTGTGTAACCTAAAGCCATACAGTTTCTTATTGTTTGAAAGATGGTGATGCAGTTCTTAACATTTCTGTATTTTTTTTAACAATGGAAGTTGCTAGATGTTTGCGGTTTGCTTTGTTAATGCTGCCCGGATTGTGTGCATTATGTGTAAATGTGTATCACTCCTGAGTGATGTAACAATAATTACCTCAGCAGAGCACAGATTTTGGAAAAGTTGCCTAGTTTTTTAATGGGATTGGAAAATGTATGTACCATTCTTTGCAAATGTTCCAGAACTTGTCTGCTGTTTTAAGTGTAGTGGGTAAATGTAGACAGAGTTCGCACTGTTCAGTTTTTAAACCTTGAATGGTACATTGGAATCAAAAGTAGTTTCCCTTCTGTGGCAGTGTACAAAGTTTCCTGTCTAGTAGAACACTCTAGTATTATAGCCTTAGAAAAAGCAAAGTGCAAGGTGTCAATACAGATAGCTATCCTGGAAAACTGGAAGCATTTTGTCTGGTTCATTATTTGAAACTGGTCATTTTCAGATATTTATACTGATTGGTAATGTGTTCAAATCATGGTGCTTGGGACACTTTTATAGATTAATTCTGATACATCTGGCATTGCTGTGTCCAGTTTTGTTTTGAACCCACCAGTTGCATATTTAGGTAAGCAGACTGTCAGTAATAGGACTTTACCAAATGATGCAGCACCTTTTAAAAGTTCCATTGGTACAGACTTTGTGATTTGACTTCATACCTGTGAACAGAGTTTAGTAGCAGCACTAGCTGGAAGGGGTACAATTGAATGGTTCGTAACCAGCTGGTTTGTCTTGTTTTTTGGGAGTTGGGTAGGTGGTGAGTTATCTTCTGCAGTCTGCCCTGTACTGGAGACTTGAATAGCCTGGAGAGAGCATGGCAAGTTGGGTTTTTGGCAGAACCTAGGACTAGGGTATATATGGTATGGTAAATGGATCATTCCAGGTTTGTTTTTCTAATCATATCAGCCAGCTGGTTAGTGATGGCTATAGAACAATAGTATAAAAATGCTTATAAAGTCTAGGAAATTGGAAATGAAGTCATTGTTTTTTAGTTACATTAGACCCAAACTTGAGTATGGAATACTATATGGAAACCATATAAGAAAATCATGAGTGAACTGTAAAGACCCCAGCGGAAATATACCACGAGCATCAATGGAAGTGAAAATTTAAGTTACTGTGAAAGACTAAAATATCTTAACAGGGTCTCAGATATTTAAGAGCTGATCTTATTCAGGTATATAGGGCGTTTAGAGACTACCTCTGGGAGTATTTAGGGTTATCAAAAAGTAATAGCGAAACATCAGACGACCTATTTAGAAGATTCTATAGGAATGAGAAATGTACTAATTGCTTCTCTAAGAGAGGAACTGATGCATGGAAGAGATTACCATGTTACATTAAAGCAAGTACTAGTTTTAGATATTTTTAAGAACAGTCTGGAACTTATTATGAGAACCTTTTTGGTATATTGGCAGACTAGAAGGGCATTATTGCCCACACTTGAAATATTTCTGTGTATGCAAAATCTAAAATGGGAAAACAAAGGCCCAAAAATTGGTGAAAGATTTAAAAATCACTTTTTTAAACTTAGAAAGATGTTGGGATAAGTGGATATGTGTTAGCATGCATTTTCACTGTTTAAGCGAAGCATTTTTTCCATGTTTAGGATTCTAAAGGCTGTGTTAGTGTACATATGGTCAGTCTGATGCCAACTCAAACTGTAGAGAGAGGGTTTATTTACATTTGACAACACATTAAAATCAGTGGCTTTCCAAGGAGTATTTGAATGTTGCAGCTGTTCAAACCAACAATTTTATATATGTGTGTAGAGACAGTCTGTTTGGTTATCACAGAAGTGGTGGTCTGTCTGGGGATGGAAAGGCAGCATAGCACTTGACGGTATCTCATTATGAGGAATGTTCTTCAGTTTGTGAGTGTTAGCTGTTGCCATGGTATACAATACTGAATCATGTTAAAACAGGAAAACTGTTAAATAAAATAACTGTTTTCTCATACTTATGCTATGAGCATCCTAGATGAAGTTGTTAGTAAATGTTCGCCTCTTGCTCCATATTGTCACATTATGTTCTATATTTTGGAGATGATGGGTTGAGAGCTATGGGAGGCAGTCAGTGGAAGAAAGAAAATGGCAGACTTTAGTCTGTGTAGGACATATTGTTTAGCCCTAGTATCCTTTTAGTAAGGCTTCTTTGTGGGCATTCCAGTTGCATGTGTCTGGACAGATACAGGCCAAAGGGGGCATTATGCTCAATGACTGGCCTAAGGAGTGCTGAGTAAAGGAGGGCAGTGACATCCTAGATCTGGACATAACCCATTTCTTTACGCTGTTTAATATAGAAGCACTTTCTTACATAAGTAGACATACTGGTCAAAATTTAGGTCACTGTCCAGATAAGTTCCGAAAACCCAAACAAGGTCTTATTGTCATCATAGTTGTTCTCTGAGGTAGATGACTTCCAAAGGATACAATAATGCATTTACTGGCATTTCATTTTGGTCCATGATTGTGGCACCAGTTGTTTGGGACAAACCATCCAGTAGGATGGATGTGTAATTTAGGGTTCAGTGACTGCTCCTAACTTGTAGTCATGTGCAAACTTAGTCATTCAGAGCCCTTTGGTATTGGCTTTTACTTTAGAAAAGTAGATGTTAAACAGGAGAGGCCCCAGCACAGAACGCTGGGGACTCCACCAGTAGCTCATCTCTTTCTGGAGGTAACTTTGTCAATTTTGCTTTATTGCATCTCATCTGTGAGCCATGTGGCAATCCAGTAGGTGACCATAGTTTATTCCTAGTTTATTTAGCTGTTCTACAATGCCTGAGTGGGGGATTGTGTCAAAAGCTTTAGCTAGGTTGAGGTATGCAATGTGTACCATTTTGCTTTCCTATATTGCTTTGGTGACCTTTGCAAAAAAGTACATTAGATTTGATAAGCATGACCTGCCCTTGACAAATCCAAACTAAAATGGAAACAGTATTCGGAGGGTTGCTGTTTCCTAATAAGGCTTTCCATGGCTTTGCATATTAGGCTGGCCAGACAAAGTAGATTTTGTGTTACTGTCCTTTGGGAAATGCTACAGTACTTAAATTTGGTTTTATACATTGCATATAATTTAACTGACTGTTTTTAGGAATTTTTTCATAAAACGTGTATTTCCTTAACTTGCAATGTTCTTTAACTAACTGAACTTCACTTGCACACACAAAATTATTTACATAAATTAACTTTGCTGGTTTCACATAAATCATTATTTACTTAAATTACTTACATTTGCTATGGGTCTTGGGGTGATATCACCTTCACTGGGATTCTTTGCTATGTTATCATAATGCTTATGTCAGGTATGCCATATAAAAGAACTATGACTTCATATGGGCAACCAAACATATCCTCTAGGTATGCCTTGAAACAACTGGTAATGTCTGCTAATATGCTGTGTGCTGGATAGGAGTTATGTACCTCCACTAACACAACCACACCAGGTTCACTGGATCATACGAGAATATTAGGCTAACTGCCATGAATGGTAATTATAAGGCTAGCTAATAAGCTGAGATCAGAATCAAACCCAATACTTTGTGTCTGAGATGAAAACCTTAACCGTTGTGCTCAATCGACCCGCCACCCCCAATGTTTTGCAAATGACTGTATGTTGCTGTGTTTTCACACATGCTGATACGATATCTTAAGGTGATCCTTCCACATCCCCCTTCCCCAGTGTTTTGCTTTCCTGCCTCCCCACCACACTTGTTGACTTTCCAGACTGCACCCTCCCCTTCATAAAATCCTGGATCCACCACTGCAGGCTACCCATCTATGTCAAGCAAAGTTCTTCATTAGCACTCTTCAAGAAAAATCTTGATGAGTGGATGGGAAATAGGAAATACATTCCTGGGATCACTTCTGTGTCTTTGCTCGACAGTGGTACAGGAAAATAACTTTCTTGGGTGACGTAAGCCAGGGAACCTTGTTGGATAGGCTTACATAGGCCCTCGGGCCGATAGCCTAGTACCTACCTATGAACCTATGAAGTCTTCTGCAGATGATAAGCCATATATTTTTATGTCAGTACTGCTAAGCAATTTAAAGAAATATTATAGTCTGTGATATTGATCTCAGGCTTGCTGTGTGTGTTGCTGTACTATATGTAATAGTGGCAGCACTGTTATTTTATTAGCATATATTGTACTATAGTAGTGCAAGTGTTAAAGTGTTTCTTGCTTTTTATGACAGGTGATCATGAGAGTGGGAATGTGTATCCTGTGCCAGCTGATGTCAGTGCATCCACATACTCTAATGATGATGATGGCCAAAATGAGTCACAGTCAGTGGTGCAGAGGGTAAATCTGACACAGAGGTTGATATGGAGCCATCCCTGCATTTCCATTGGACACAGCCAGTAAACCTATGCCTAACAAGTTCACAGAGCCCACAGAAATTGGACAGGTAGAGGGTGAGGACATTGATCAGTATAGCTATTGTGGCTTCAGTGCCTGTTTAGTCTACCCTTAGCCAGAGTATGGGTGAGGTGCCACACAGGAGAATTGATAGAAGTGCTGGGAAGGGGGCCTGCTCTCCCTCCTCCAACTGGTGCAAGTGTCACTTCCTGTGCCACTCAGCATATGTTTTGGGCCATCATAGAGTCACAGGCATGTTCCCATAGGTGATCCAGACAAATGTTCAGGGTTGTGGATGTGGCACAGTCTGACATGCCTGACTGCCTCCACCACGTTGCCAATTCACTGGAGCAGATGAATGACACATTGGAACAAGGGGTGTCTGTGATGGACCGCAGGGTGCCTGTCAAGGAATGAGTAGTTTCTGTGATGGAACATCTGCTGGGAGGAGAACAGCAGCCATATTATCCTCTGTCAGCCAATGTGACCATGACCGATTATGCTCCCATAGTGGCAATAGTTCCATTGCTCCATCACTGAGTCTGCTGTCCAGACCCAGATGTGGCAGGCCATGGGGTTGTGGTCCTGGGTGACCACATGAAGGGAGCTCATCCAGCAGACATCAGTCATATTCAGGTAGCAGCACTGCTTCTGACTGTTGTTGTGGATGTGCCAGTGCAACTCCTGGCAGAGCCAGTTCTTGTGGTCAGGGATGAACACAATGAACTGCCACCTCTACCATGCATGGCTCACACCTCTCTGACAGACCAAGATGTAGAGCTAGCACGGAGCTTGACTGTGTTCATGCAGACACTCACACACCAATTTCACCTGGAGAACCCCTACAGGCACACGCACACAACAGTTAATCAGTTTGTCTCACTGGCCATTTGTTGTTGTATCCCACTGCCTCCTTCCCCTTCCTTTTCACATACAGTCACCAACCTTCTGTGTCAATCAAGGCTTCCTGGCCCCCAGTAGCTTGTGCAGGTGATGATAACTGTGCCATATCCCTGTTTTCTATCTTTTGGATTCAGGGATACAAAAGCTGTATCTGATGAACAGTGTGCATAGCTAATTAGTGCTTTGTATATCTGCATTTATGTTGTTGAACTGGTAATTGTACCTTTGATTTATATTGGCCTTGGAAAGTTAGACAGTTGATAGCATCAACATTTCACAACATTGTAGTGAATGCTCTTGTAGGAGTGTTGAGGTCTGAAACTGCAATATGTCTCATTACTTTCTAACTTCTCTCTTTAATGATCTTTCAGGACAAAAGTATGGTGTACATCACAAGTCACGCCATCATCTTCAGATCTTAGGATTGTATGATAGCACTGTAATCAAACCTCATCAGAACAGTAATACAGTATAATGCTCTCTAGTTCATGTACCTCTACAGACACATGAAGCAGCTGGACAGCCCACAGGGCATTCTCAGGAAGATAAAACAAGGCCTACAAACCAAGCCATGATGTATGTAGATATTTTAAAAGCCATGTCACTATCCTCTGTCTGGTATAGGTTGAGGTGACATCTGCCTGGCCTCCAGGCCAGTGTCTGACCATGTCCTGGTGGGATAACTGCATATAACTGAGAAAAAAACACTACAATGGTCACCAAGAAAGTGCAAAAATCCACAAACTACCAAGGTAAAAAACAAGTTATTTAATGTTCCAATACACCACACAGATTTAGCATTTTCATTCCACAAGGGAAATTCATCAGAATAACCCAGCACTAATTGATTAACAGTTAAATAGTCAAACCACTTAACATGCTGCATTGGTCAATACCTAATTGACTAACTTAACAAGGTACAACAGAGAATGCAATAGCAAAGAATGCAGCAGTGAAAGAATACAGCAGTGAAAATGTTATACTGTGGTCAATCTGACAATATAAGAATGCACACATAAAAAATGCATACGTGAAAAATGCACACATAAAAAATGTAAGCATAAAAAGGCTTCAATAACCACAGGAAATGTAATCATCCCATAACATAGCCTTATTTTAAGGCTCTTTTCTTTAAGGCTGGTAGGATGGAATAGTGTTCATTCAACCCAGGGGCTGAGCAGGCATCAAACTTTAGTTGCCACATTAACTCACAATACTCGAGGCTGGTTTCCCAGTCCCCCCTCTCTCAAAACATTTTACCTGCTCCAGCACCCAAAATTTAAAAGAATAATCCTCACACACACATGCACACACACACACACACACACACACACACACACACACACACACACACACACACGCACACGCGCACACGCACGCACGCACACGCACACGCACGCGCACACACACACACACACACACACACACACACACACACACACACACACACACAGTTGACTGCTGTGAGAATAGCTGCTACCTATCTAGGTACACAGGCCACAGACCACAAGTCTGACTTTTCCCATAGTGCAGCTGATCTTATATTACATTACATCAGCAGGACATGTATGAGACAAAATGCATGCAGGCCTGCATAGGTTTATAGCTTCATAGGTTCATACAGGGCTACTATAATAATGGCTCTAGGTTCATAGGTTCATAGGAGGTTACTAAGCTAATGGCTCTAGGGCCTTTTCAAGCCAAGCAAAGTCGTACCATTGTTTCCTTATGCACCAAGATATGTAGTCCATATTTGCAAATCCATGAGCAGCACTGGTTGCCCCTGTCTAAGAGTGACATAGGTGAACCCATCTGGGGTTATTTTATGATTTCCCATCCAATTGTCTAAGTTACACTTAAATAGGGTCATTGAGAAGCTCAGTTTCATGTGAACTGGGAGTTTGTTCCATAGCAGTAGCAGTCTCTGGGAGACATAGCTGTCAAGCCAGCATGACCTGTTGATATTGCAGGCTAGGTTAAGGTCCCTACAGTGAGTGAGTCTTGTCCTATTTGATTTGCAGAGGTGCAGCATTTACATTAAGGCAGGGCTTGAGAGTGCTCTGTAGGCCAGGCAGACATTGCCTGTCAGCAGTCTATATGGTCCAGAGTACAGTGACAGGGCCTTCAGTATGTCCATATAGGTCACATGTTAAAGTCCCTGTATTTTCTTGTTGAGAAACCTCTTAGTTCTCTCCAGCTCTCCAGCTGTTGCAGGTGTCTGGTGAGGTACATGCAAAAAGGAACATTATACTATATTATTGGTCTGATGAGGGATATGTACAGTGGATTGCTAACATCCTTAGTCTTGGATGCTATACCTTTACTTAATGAGGTGTGCAATGTGGACACATGATGACCGAATTTGATATTGCTATCAACCTGCATTCCCAATTCTGTCACCATTGGATTGGAACTTAGAGGGGTATTATTAATAGTGTAATTTGCAGTGCATGTTTTTTGGGTTAACTGGAAAAGCTCACCAAGACTCTGACATGACTTGCTGTGAAGGAAAGGTTAGTTTCTTTTGATTTCTTGTATTTTGTATTACTTTATTACATTCTTCTATTTTGTATACTGTGACTTGTTTTCTTTACACTGTGTTTTACTTGTATTCTGCTTTGAACTGCATATTAGAACTTGGAAAGAGACCACAGTTATGTTTCTTTTTAGACACAGATTAGGGCAGGTCAATTAAGGAGTCACACAGAAATCAGAACAGGTCAATTGATGCTCATTATCTATGAACTGAGGGGTGGAGCTTATTTAAGGGGTAAAATAAAGCATTTCAAAGCTGTATTGGAAAAGCTCACCAAGACTGACACAAATTTCTGTGATGGAAAGGTTACTTTGCTTTTGATTTCTTGTATTTTGTATTACTTTATTGCCTTCTTTTATTTTGTATACTGTGATTTTTTTACACTGTGTTTTGCTTGTATTCTGCTTTGAAATGCATATTAAAACTTGGAAAGAGACTACAGCTGTGTCTCTTGTGAGTCACACAGAATTTTTTCATACCCTCCCATCCTGTTGCTCTTGTGTTCTTAAACACAACTGTCTTTCTAGTTGCCTGCCCCTTATGTTAATTTGACCAAATATCTCATTCCCTCTCCCCCTTTCACTGGCTGTTGTGGGTAAGCATAAAATTATCATTTTGTGAAATCACTCCTCTTCAACTATTTAAATTTATTGGGCATCCCACTGTATTCCATAGAGCCAGAAAATAAATGTGCCCACCCCCTTTCAATCTGTCTTGCTCTTTTAAAATTAGTAGCTCTCCACTTAGACAGCTAAAACTTACATTACCCACTTTCATATCTAACTGCTTAGTGCAGACTGCAGTGTTTAGGATATTAAACCATTTTTTTTCTTCTTACCTTTAAACATCTGTTGCAAGACCACCAGTTATTGGATAGCGCACATTCTGCCTCTCAGTAGTCATCATGGGATTGGTGCTTCTATTTTCTCCTGGTGAGAGAAGGAGCATAGGGACATTATTTCCTGGAGACTGTTGATCACTAGAAAGCCTAATAACTGCTTCATATGTGAGAGCTTGGAATTTGTGCTTATATTCTGCTCCTGGTGAGAAAAGAAGCAGAGTGCATTGATTTCTGACTGTTTCTGGTTGGACAGTGAGTGTCTGTGCTTAACATTCCTGGTTGATCTGGGTGCTATTCAAGGCATCTACCAGGAAAAGGCTACAACTAGCTTACAGACCCTTGCATCATCTGGGACAGTACTGTGGATCATCAAACAGGCTGTAGCCTGCTTCTCATCTTGGGATTGGTGCTAACATTTTGCTTCTGGTGAGAGAAGAAGCAAAGGAGCATTGTTTGCCAGCAGAGTGAAGCTATGATGAGACCAGCAGTAGTAGTAGACAAGCAGTAGCCATTCATTCAACTTCCCTCTTTTCATCATTCTTGACAAACTAATTCTTTGTTTTCAGTAAGTGATGCTTGATTTGTTTCTAACTTCAGAATATCTGCCTAAGTACCTCATCCTTAAATTTTCAGGGTCTATGTATCAGTTTCCCCTCAAGTGATTGGCTGACACCTTGAGTGGCATTTTTCCTATAAAAGCAACACTGAAATTTCTCCAATACCTAATTGCACACAGGAAAACTAGTTTGCAGTGACAAGCACTGTCCCCAGAGATGAAAACCGAATACTCCTGATATTGCTTTATATTATCTCTCCAACTATCCAATTACTAAAAAGGGTCAGTTGCCATGGATATGAATTTTCCCACTATCTCCATTACCAGCTTGGTGGATATGTGCATCCTGAGAGAATGCAGAAATTGCCTCATGTTTACTGAAAATCAGTTAATTCTCAAAGAAACTGATATGGTATGTGAGAGATGCATTTACACAATGTCACTGGAGGCAAAGCTCCACATAAAAGTACTTGTAATGTCAGTAAGGTTGTCAGTAGTACACATGCTGCACCCATCACACACAGTTCAAAGCAGACATATAGACCCACATATGCTGATGCACTTAAATGTAACCTTCCTAAACCACAATGACCTCCTAGATGAAGTACACATAACAAATGCCCTTACCAGCCCCAAATGCACTTTTTCAAAACAACACCCACATCAAAACATGCAGCCACATCTCATGGAGGCTCTACCTCTAAGCCCATAAGGCAAGCCACCACACAACCCAACATCCTGGTCATTGGAGACTCCATAGTGAGACAGACTGATGTTCCTCTCACCAGGCTGAGTAAGGAGAAAATCACGGTCAGTTGCTTATCAGGGGCTAGAATCCACCACATTACGCACACACTCAGGTCATTGGACCACACGCACCAGTATGACTCAGTCATAGGCCATGTGGGAGTAAATGACATGAGATATACCTCTCTAGACTATATGAAGACAGACATCATGGAACTCTTGCAATATATGTCTCAGGCTGGTACGAGCCTAGCACTGAACAAGGTTGATGCCACAATATGAACAAAAGATGATTGACTTTAATAATTGGTTTAGTTTCTGTTGTCATTCTAAGGGGGTGCAATATTTGTCAGCTTGGAAGGAGGTGGCCAGTAGACCACACTGCTTTGCCAGAGATGGTCTTCACCTGTCCCCTCTAGGCTTTTGAATATTAACTAAAACATTGTCTTCTCCCATAGTGCCTTTTAAAGGTAATGCCAAACTGAAAGTACTTCTGACATAACAAATAAAAACCAAGAAAATCTAAAGGTATTATTGCTCAATGCTAGGAGTCTAAACAAATAACTCCACTCCCTAGAAGCTCTCTTCACCCTAGAGAATGCTGGTGTTTGTGCGGTCACTGAGGCATGGTTTAAAGCTGCGGAGAGAACACCACCAGTGCAAAGTTATAATGCATTCCACACATTTAGACCAGCTACTATATAGACAGGGACAAAAGGTGGACTATTTTGGTAGTTGCTCATGCCTACACATCCACTAAAAGTGGAGGTATGTCAAAAATATACCTTAAGGCTGGTCAAACAAGACAATACACTTGAGCTGCTCCATGTTCAAATCACCATAGGCAAATCCAATATGACTTCCTTGCCAACTATAGGCAATATCCAATATCACTTCCTTGTCAACTATAGGTCCCCCTTTATGACCCAGGAAACCCATACCATATATTTAAACTTATTAGAAACACTAACCATCCAACCCAATACCATATTCAGGGGCGACTTTAATTACCCCACTATCAACTGGGAATCCTATATGACACCAAATGAACAGGCACAGAGATTCATGGATTTTGTAAACACAAACTCCCTGAACCTGATAGTAAATATACTGACCAGGAGTGAGCTATACTGGATCTGGTTCTCACAAATATGGGAGAGTGCTGCACACCCTCTACTATAATGTTTTCGCTGGTAAGGTCAGACCACAAAATGGTATCATTTGAAGTAAAAATAAAACCTGCACCCCAAGCTAAACCTAGAATATTCAGGAACTACTCTAAGGCTAACCTGACCCTTTTTACTGATACAGTAAACCTCCAGACACTGGACCCTCTTGCTATTAAGTAATAACCTGGCAAAAATTCAAGCCCCCATAAACCCTGGGTACACTGCTGTCTTTGCAGACTTGTTCACAGAAACCTTGTACAGGCATGTTAATAACTGCATAGAGACAGTTGTACCCACCAGGAAGAAGTACAGAACTAAATCAAAAAAGCTACCTTGGTAGAATCACAAAATCAATAGGCTGTACAACAGGAGGAAGAAAATCATGGTAAAAGGTAGGAAGTGCAGCACCCAGCAGGATAAAAGCACTCTCCTGAAACTAAGCAAACAACTCAGAGGAAAAATAAAGTCTACCAAAGCCAAATTTGAGGTGAGTTTAGCCTCCCAGGCCAAGGACATCCACAAGGCATTCTGTAGCTATGTCCACAACCTCAAAGACAATACACAGTTATGTGCAGAGCTCATTGTAAACAGAGCCACCTAAACTGAGCCAGAAGATATAGCAGACCTACTGGCCGATAAATTCAGCTCCAAATTTAGCCCTCTCTACCCCTCAACCTTTCCTCAGGAAATACCATAAAATATAACTCCCCCTGCTATCACTAGGGAACAGGTCCTTAATGCTCTCTCTAAGGCCAAGAACACTGCATCAATGGGCCAAGACAATATCCCAGGATGCCTTCTAAATAGCATGACACATGACCTATCAGGGCCTTTGGAATTGCTATTTAACTATAGCCTCCAAACCGGTTTCATGCTTCATGAATAGAGAACAGCAACAGTCATCCCTTTGCACAAAGGTGGGCCATCTATAGACCCTGAAAACTACAGACTCATGAGTTTCACTAGTCTTATATGTAAAGCCATGGAGAGAATTATCATAGAAATGATTAATAGTGATATAGTAAACCTCCAGACACTGGACCCAACCCAGTTTGGTTTTGTCAAGGGCAGATCATGCCTCCTCAGCCTGGTGGACTTCTTTGAGAAGGTCATCAAAGCAATGGATGAGGGAAAAATGGTTCACACTGCCTACATTGACCTGGACAGGGCATTTAACATAATACCCCACTCGGGCATTTTTGACAAACTCAGAACGTTAGGTACAAATTTGTATGTCACCCAGTAGATAGCCAACTGGCTCACAGACAGGACCCAGGAAGTTAGAATTGGGGAGTCCACCTCTACAAAGAGGCCAATCATAAGTGGAGTCCCTCAGGGATCAGTCTTTAGACTGCTCCTTTTTAGTATTTACGTCTCTGAAGTCAATGCCAATGTCAATGGTCTCTAGCTGACTAAATTTGCAGATGATTGCAAATCAGGAGCTGTCAATGAATCCCATACTGACACAAATGTTGTCCAGGAGGGGCTAAAGCAGACAAACAACTGGTGTCAGAGCCATGGACTAAAACTAAATGCCAAGAAATGCATAATAATATCTTTTGGGGAAGTCAGCCACCCCTGTTAACTATCATATTTACAACACACCCCTTAAAGTTGACCCAGTAATCATAGGTTCATAGGTTCATAGGTTCATACTAGGCTATCTGCCCAAGGGCATTTATAAGCCTAGCCCATAGTTATGTGGCTTTTGCCACCCCTTTAGTTTGAATAAAAACTATGCCTATCATTTTGCTGTGCCTCTGTCAAGCAGTGACACTGAAGTAATCCCTGGGGTATATATGCGATCTCCCATCCATTGGTCAAGATTCCTCTTGAACAAGGCCAGCGAGGTGCTCTGCCTCACATGTACCGGGATTTTGTTCCACAGCACAGGGAGTCTCTGGGTGATGAATCTGTCCCTCCAGCATGTTCTATTTATAACCGTGTCAAGGTTTAAGTCTCCGCCCTTGTGGTTCTGAGGGATCTAGATTTTTTGAGGTGAAGCATATTCATCAAATCTGGGTTTGACATGGCCTTATATGTCAGGCACAGGTCACCTCTGAGCAAGCGGTATGAGACTGAATAGAGCTGGAGTTCTTTCAGTCGGGCAGCATAAGACATATTTTGAGACCCTTTATCCTTTTGGTGAGGAACTTTTGGGGCCTTTCAAGCTGCAGCAGGTGTCTGGTCAGATACATTCGAACGGGCATTGTACTCAATCATAGGTCTAATGAGTGATGAGTACAGGGGGACGATGACCTCCCTTGATCTAGATGTGAATCCCTTCATGATCAGGTGGGCGATATAGAAGGTTTTCCTAACTACTTTAGCAACATGAGTGTCAAACGAAAGGCTACTGTCAACCTGGGTCCCCAGATCCCTGATGACTTTTTCTGTGCTCAGTGGATTGCCACCTATATGGTAGCTAGGGGTAACCTTGTTTTTCCCGAAAGGTATGACTATGCCTTTTTTGGCGTTTAACTTCAGGCCATGGCTCTGACACCAGTTATCCGTTTCTGTGAGGCCCTTCTGGAGGATATCTGTGTCAGATGTGTTTTCGACTATGGCGCCCAGTTTTCAGTCATCTGCAAACTTTGTCAGCCATAACCCTCCTGTGTTTGCTTGTACTTCAGAAAAGTAGATGCCGAACAAGAGTGGACCCAGGACTGAGCCCTGTGGGACACCACTTGTGACAGGCTTTGAGTCTGACATGGCTCCAGCAACTCTGACCCTGTGGGTTCTGTCACTTAGCCAGTTTGCAACCCATCTTGTGATGTATGGGTTTACATTCAAGCTGATGAGTTTTTCGATGATACCTGAGTGGGGTATTGTGTCGAGCGCCTTTGCCAGGTCGAAGTAGGCTGTATGGACTGCCTTTCCCTCATCAATGGCCTTGGTGACTGTCTCGAAAAAGTCAACCAAGTTTAAGAGGCAGGATCTGCCTTTGACAAAGCCAAACTGGGTTGGATCCAAAGTCTGCAAGTTCCCTATGTCTTTATTTATGAGTTCCATTATGATCCTCTCCATGGCTTTGCAGATAAGGCTTGTCAAGCTAATGGGGCGGTAATTTCCAGGGTCTGTGGAGGCACCGCCCTTATGAAGTGGGACCACAGTCGCCGTGCGCCACTCCTTGGGTACGTATCCTGAGGTGAGGCTAAGATTAAACAGCTGTCCTAACTGTGGGTTTAATTCCTCATTGAGTTTGTGAAGCACACAGCCGGGGACACCATCCGGTCCATTGGATGCTGTGTTTTTTGCCTTAGTGAGGGCAGTTCTCACCTGGGCGTTGGAGATGTTTGGGGGGCTACAATCCTCTGGAATAGATATCTCTCCTTTTGGGAGGGGGGGGGAGTTTGCACTGAACCTGTCAGCCAGTATGTTGGCAATGTGTGTAGGTTCAGTAATTTTCAAATCATTTTGAACTAATTCTGAGCATATCTGGGAGTTTCCTCCTAGGTTTCTAACATAGCTAAAGAATGCCTTATGATTTTCTTTAGAGTCCTTGGTGTCTTTTCTCTCAAAATTTGCCTTGGATGATTTTATGAGAACTCTTAGTTTTTTACTTATAATGATCAAAGGTGTCTTACCTTTCAAGGATTTTGCTCTATCTTGTAGTAGCTTCCTCCTTTTGTTGTAGAGCTTGTTTATGGCTGGGGTCCACCAGACTGGATGCTTGCCTTTGGTACAGAGAGTCTTAGTTTTGTTTGGGATTGCCTGATCCATGCAGTCCTGTAGGTGCTGGTAGAAGGCATTTGTAAGTGATTCAGCAGTTTGAGTAATGTTTACCACTGACTCAGGGGCCTTAAATGAGACCACACTAGTTTTTAGAAGTGTGAAATCGGCTTTTGAGAAGTTTTTCACTGTGGTCTTTTTTGTTTCAGGTGGACGCTGCCCGCGGATGAGGACCTCCAGCAAGATTAGTTTATGATCTGATCTCACCAGTGAGGGGTATACTTCCGGTGTTGAACATTTTGATCCCATGTTCGTGATGATGAGATCAAGTATGTTTTCTCCTCTTGTGGGGATGGTGACTAGTTGTTCCATGGCATTTGAGTTTATGAACTCCAGGAATCTTTGGGTTAGAGTGTTCGGGCTTGAGTAGTGTTCCCAGTCTATATTAGGGTAGTTGAAGTCGCCTAGTATGATGGTGTTTGGAGATGCATTTATCCCCTTTAATGTTTTCAGGAAGGCCATGTGAGGTTCCTGAGTTTGAGAGGGTGGCCTGTAACATGCTACAAATTGCAGAGCAGTCTTGCCTATGGTTAATTGCACCTGGATGGTCTCCGATGCATCGTGCGTTGCCACCAACCTTGAGGTGTGGGTGTCCTTTATGAATATGGACACCCCCCTTTCTTGGTGTTGTCCAGATTTTGGGGCCGGAACGCATGATATGAGGTGAAACCTGTTAGTGCTGGGGTGCTCTCAGGAGCCTTGAACCAGGTTTCTGTCACAGCACAGACATCGATGTTCTCCAGATTGAGAAGGGCCTCGAGTGCGTGCATCTTGAGATTGAGACTTCTGGCATTGAGCAGCATTACCCTTAGTTTTTTTTCTTTTTGGTGTTCTAGGGTGGTAGGTTTAGAATTTGAGCCTTGCCTAAAAAAGGCACTATGGGGGTGGCAAGAGCCTTTGCCAACATCCAGAAGCCCAGGGGTGACAGGTGCAAGCCATCCCTTGCGAAGCAGCGTGGCTTGTCCAGCATGTCATCCCAGGCAGACAGACATTGGATCCCCTTTGAATGACACCAGAATTTAAGCCAATTATTAAAGCTGATCATCTTATCACTGTATTGTGGCATCATTCTAGGTGAAGGTAGGATACTGCTCAAGGTCAGGGTCATACCTGCCTGGGCTACATAATCAGAGAGCTCCTCGATGTCCCTTTTCATGTAGTCCAAGGAGGTACGTCTCAGGTCGTTGACACCAGCGTGGACAATGACTGAGTCATACTTGTACCTGTTGTTGAGAGACCTGAGTGCTTGCGTTATGTGGCGGATTCTAACGCCCGACAGGCAGCTTACTGTGACCTTCTCCTTACTCAGTCTGGTGAGCGGGACTTCAGTGTGTCTGACTAAGGAATCACCAATGACAAGTGTGTCTGGCATTTTGTTTGGCCTTAAGGGCTGTGACTGTTTGACATTCTGACTGTGTGGTCTATGTGTTGCATGTGTTGGGTCGTGAGGTGGTAGTTGTTTGGGTGTCTGCTTTGGTGGCCTCTGCTGTTTTGGTAAATTTTTGATCAGAGCCTCCGAGTATGTCTTTGTGTGAGTATGTGTATGATTTTAAGTTGTGATGGTACCATGTGTGACTGGGTATGTATTGTGTGTGGTTACCTTCTCCTCCTGTCTGGTCTTGCCAGTCCTATGTTGAGAGAGCTCAGCCTCCAGTTTGGCTGTATAGTTGCATCTCTCGCATGTATTTGTGTTTTGTGGGAGAAGGAGAGGATTGTCTGTGTACATGAGGATATTGTAACATTGCCTCAATATTCCCAGGTTCACCAGTTGAGCTGGAGAGGACACTAGCAACTGATCCCTCGACATACTAGAAGTAGTAGATAAAGAGACTTTCAAAGGACTCCGGGGGAAGTGGGTTTTAGGCTGGTGGGGTACTATCTATAATAAGAGTGCTTTATCAAGGTACAAGTACTGTAGGAGTAAGTGCTAGGCTTTACAGATAGAGAATAGTCTACTTGGGAATCAAGTAGAGATGAACTTTTCAGTTATAGGATATGCTGGTTAGATCAGCAGTACAGCTCGAGGAAGGTAGTTCTAAGGGAAAATTTGAAGAGTGGAATTTAGATGGCCCGAATAGTTTAACCTTGTTTAACCGCCGCTGCTCTTGTGTGCAACAGTGGCAACTCCGCGCTAACGCGCGTTTAGCGTGTTTTATAGCAGGGGGCTAAAGGGAGCTAGGAATTGGCCCAAAACGACCAATGGACTACTAGTTTCTGGCTGAAACTTCACCAAATCGGACAAAAAGGCCGCTCAGTGCTTCCCACTCCCACTGGTAAGCAAAGAAACTTCCCTCCTTCCTAATAAGGCAATGGATCAGTAACAGGAACTAAAAACAAAGCCCAGGGATCAGCAACTCTGAAACTGGACTACTCTAGTTCAGTAAGGTGGGAAAACAAGAGATTTTTTTTTTTTACAGAGACAAGGAAAAACAGACAGTAAATGCTATAAATGCTGTAAATCGGCTAGCGCACTTTAGTGTGTAGCCTACAGAAACAATTTGCAACAATTAGTAACTTAAAGTGCAATAAACAGTGTAAAATGCAGAAATCACTTAAAGTAGCAGTAAAACAGGCGAAATGCAGTCGCTAGCTTAATAACAGTGGGAAAGCCACAAAAATACTTATATCTGGTAGAAAGTCACTCTTTTAGCTTTCTGCTGCTTGGATCACTCTGCAGGCCACCACGAGGATCTGTGTTGAGTTGGTACAAGCTGGAAAACTCGCATTTAGCGTTTTTTATAGCAGGGGGCTGAAGGGAGCTAGGAATTGGCCCAAAACGACCAATGGACTACTAGTTTCTGGCTGAAACTTCACCAAATTGGACAAAAAGGCTGCTCAGTGCTTCCCACTCCCACTGGTAAGCAAAGAAACTTCCCTCCTTCCTAATAAGGCAATGGATCAGTAACAGGAACTAAAAACAAAGCCCAGGGATCAGCAACTCTGAAACTGGACTACTCTAGTTCAGTAAGGTGGGAAAACAAGAGATTTTTTTGTTTTTTTACAGAGACAAGGAAAAAAAACAGACAGTAAATGCTATAAATGCTGTAAATCGGCTAGCGCACTTTAGTGTGTAGCCTACAGAAACAATTTGCAACAATTAGTAACTTAAAGTGCAATAAACAGTGTAAAATGCAGAAATCACTTAAAGTAGCAGTAAAACAGGTGAAATGCAGTCGCTAGCTTAATAACAGTGGGAAAGCCACAAAAAATACTTATATCTGGTAGAAAGTCACTCTTTTAGCTCTCTGCTGCTTGGATCACTCTGCAGGCCACCACGAGGATCTGTGCTGAGTTGGTACAAGCTGGAAACACGCGTTTAGCGTGTTTTATAGCAGGGGGCTGAAGGGAGCTAAGAATTGGCCCAAAACGACCAATGGACTACTAAATTCTGGCTGAAACTTCACCAAATCGGACAAAAAGGCCGCTCAGTGCTTCCCACTCCCACTGGTAAGCAAAGAAACTTCCCTCCTTCCTAATAAGGCAATGGATCAGTAACAGGAACTAAAAACAAAGCCCAGGGATCAGCAACTCTGAAACTGGACTACTCTAGTTCAGTAAGGCGGGAAAACAAGAGATTTTTGTTTTTGTTTTTTACAGAGACAAGGAAAAAACAGACAGTAAATGCTATAAATGCTGTAAATCGGCTAGCGCACTTTAGTGTGTAGCCTACAGAAACAATTTGCAACAATTAGTAACTTAAAGTGCAATAAACAGTGTAAAATGCAGAAATCACTTAAAGTAGCAGTAAAACAGGTGAAATGCAGTCGCTAGCTTAATAACAGTGGGAAAGCCACAAAAATACTTATATCTGGTAGAAAGTCACTCTTTTAGCTCTCTGCTGCTTGGATCACTCTGCAGGCCACCACGAGGATCTGTGCTGAGTTGGTACAAGGTGGAAAACGCGTTTAGCGTGTTTTATAGCAGGGGGCTGAAAGGAGCTAGGAATTGGCCCAAAACGACCAATGGACTACTGGTTTCTGGCTGAAACTTCACCAAATCGGACAAAAAGGCTGCTCAGTGCTTCCCACTCCCACTGGTAAGCAAAGAACCTTCCCTCCTTCCTAATAAGGCAATGGATCAGTAACAGGAACTAAAAACAAAGCCCAGGGATCAGCAACTCTGAAACTGGACTACTCTAGTTCAGTAAGGAGGGAAAACAAGAGATTTTTTGTTTTTACAGAGACAAGGAAAAAACAGGCAGTAAATGCTATAAATGCTGTAAATCGGCTAGCGCACTTTAGTGTGTAGCCTACAGAAACAATTTGCAACAATTAGTAACTTAAAGTGCAATAAACAGTGTAAAATACAGAAATCACTTAAAGTAGCAGTAAAACAGGCGAAATGCAGTCGCTAGCTTAATAACAGTGGGAAAGCCACAAAAAATACTTATATCTGGTAGAAAGTCACTCTTTTAGCTCTCTGCTGCTTGGATCACTCTGCAGGCCACCACGAGGATCTGTGTTGAGTTGGTATAAGCTGGAAAACGCGCGTTTAGTGTGTTTTATAGCAGGGGGCTGAAGGGAGCTAGGAATTGGCCCAAAACGACCAATGGACTACTAGTTTCTGGCTGAAACTTCACCAAATCGGACAAAAAGGCCGCTCAGTGCTTCCCACTCCCACTGGTAAGCAAAGAAACTTCCCTCCTTCCTAATAAGGCAATGGATCAGTAACAGGAACTAAAAACAAAGCCCAGGGATCAGCAACTCTGAAACTGGACTACTCTAGTTCAGTAAGGCGGGAAAACAAGAGATTTTTTGTTTTTACAGAGACAAGGAAAAAACAGACAGTAAATGCTATAAATGCTGTAAATCGGCTAGCGCACTTTAGTGTGTAGCCTACAGAAACAATTTGCAACAATTAGTAACTTAAAGTGCAATAAACAGTGTAAAATGCAGAAATCACTTAAAGTAGCAGTAAAACAGGTGAAATGCAGTCGCTAGCTTAATAACAGTGGGAAAGCCACAAAAATACTTATATCTGGTAGAAAGTCACTCTTTTAGCTCTCTGCTGCTTGGATCACTCTGCAGGCCACCACGAGGATCTGTGCTGAGTTGGTACAAGCTGGAAAACGCGCGTTTAGCGTGTTTTATAGCAGGGGGCTGAAGGGAGCTAGGAATTGGCCCAAAACGACCAATGGACTACTAAATTCTGGCTGAAACTTCACCAAATCGGACAAAAAGGCCGCTCAGTGCTTCCCACTCCCACTGGTAAGCAAAGAAACTTCCCTCCTTCCTAATAAGGCAATGGATCAGTAACAGGAACTAAAAACAAAGCCCAGGGATCAGCAACTCTGAAACTGGACTACTCTAGTTCAGTAAGGCGGGAAAACAAGAGATTTTTGTTTTTTACAGAGACAAGGAAAAAACAGACAGTAAATGCTATAAATGCTGTAAATCGGCTAGCGCACTTTAGTGTGTAGCCTACAGAAACAATTTGCAACAATTAGTAACTTAAAGTGCAATAAACAGTGTAAAATGCAGAAATCACTTAAAGTAGCAGTAAAACAGGCGAAATGCAGTCGCTAGCTTAATAACAGTGGGAAAGCCACAAAAATACTTATATCTGGTAGAAAGTCACTCTTTTAGCTCTCTGCTGCTTGGATCACTCTGCAGGCCACCACGAGGATCTGTGCTGAGTTGGTACAAGGTGGAAAACGCATGTTTAGCGTGTTTTATAGCAGGGGCTGAAAGGAGCTAGAATTGGCCCAAAACGACCAATGGACTACTGGTTTCTGGCTGAAACTTCACCAAATCGGACAAAAAGGCTGCTCAGTGCTTCCCACTCCCACTGGTAAGCAAAGAACCTTCCCTCCTTCCTAATAAGGCAATGGATCAGTAACAGGAACTAAAAACAAAGCCCAGGGATCAGCAACTCTGAAACTGGACTACTCTAGTTCAGTAAGGCGAAAACAAGAGATTTTTTTTTTTTTACAGAGACAAGGAAAAAACAGACAGTAAATGCTATAAATGCTGTAAATCGGCTAGCACTTTAGTGTGTAGCCTACAGAAACAATTTGCAACAATTAGTAACTTAAAGTGCAATAAACAGTGTAAAATGCAGAAATCACTTAAAGTAGCAGTAAAACAGGCAAAATGCAGTCGGTAGCTTAATAACAGTGGGAAAGCCACAAAAAATACTTATATCTGGTAGAAAGTCACTCTTTTAGCTCTCTGCTGCTTGGATCACTCTGCAGGCCACCACGAGGATCTGTGCTGAGTTGGTACAAGCTGGAAAACGCGCGTTTAGCATGTTTTATAGCAGTGGGCTGAAAGGAGCTAGGAATTGGCCCAAAACAACCAATGGACTACTAGTTTCTGGCTGAAACTTCACCAAATCGGACAAAAAGGCTGCTCAGTGCTTCCCACTCCCGCTGGTAAGCAAAGAAACTTCCCTCCCTCCTAATAAGGCAATGGATCAGTAACAGGAACTAAAAACAAAGCCCAGGGATCAGCAACTCTGAAACTGGACTACTCTAGTTCAGTAAGGCGGGAAAACAAGAGATTTTTGTTTTTTACAGAGACAAGGAAAAAACAGACAGTAAATGCTATAAATGCTGTAAATCGGCTAGCGCACTTTAGTGTGTAGCCTACAGAAACAATTTGCAACAATTAGTAACTTAAAGTGCAATAAACAGTGTAAAATGCAGAAATCACTTAAAGTAGCAGTAAAACAGGTGAAATGCAGTCGCTAGCTTAATAACAGTGGGAAAGCCACAAAAATACTTATATCTGGTAGAAAGTCACTCTTTTAGCTCTCTGCTGCTTGGATCACTCTGCAGGCCACCACGAGGATCTGTGCTGAGTTGGTACAAGCTGGAAAACGCGTTTAGCGTGTTTTATAGCAGGGGCTGAAAGGAGCTAGGAATTGGCCCAAAACAACCAATGGACTACTAAATTCTGGCTGAAACTTCACCAAATCGGACAAAAGGCTGCTCAGTGCTTCCCACTCCCACTGGTAAGCAAAGAAACTTCCTCCTTCCTAATAAGGCAATGGATCAGTAACAGGAACTAAAAACAAAGCCCAGGGATCAGCAACTCTGAAACTGGACTACTCTAGTTCAGTAAGGCGGAAAACAAGAGATTTTTGTTTTTACAGAGACAAGGAAAAACAGACAGTAAATGCTATAAATGCTGTAAATCGGCTAGCGCACTTTAGTGTGTAGCCTACAGAAACAATTTGCAACAATTAGTAACTTAAAGTGCAATAAACAGTGTAAAATGCAGAAATCACTTAAAGTAGCAGTAAAACAGGCGAAATGCAGTCGCTAGCTTAATAACAGTGGGAAAGCCACAAAAAATACTTATATCTGGTAGAAAGTCACTCTTTTAGCTCTCTGCTGCTTGGATCACTCTGCAGGCCACCACGAGGATCTGTGCTGAGTTGGTACAAGGTGGAAAACGCGCGTTTAGCGTGTTTTATAGCAGGGGGCTGAAAGGAGCTAGGAATTGGCCCAAAACGACCAATGGACTACTGGTTTCTGGCTGAAACTTCACCAAATCGGACAAAAAGGCTGCTCAGTGCTTCCCACTCCCACTGGTAAGCAAAGAACCTTCCCTCCTTCCTAATAAGGCAATGGATCAGTAACAGGAACTAAAAACAAAGCCCAGGGATCAGCAACTCTGAAACTGGACTACTCTAGTTCAGTAAGGTGGGAAAACAAGAGATTTTTTTGTTTTTTTACAGAGACAAGGAAAAAACAGACAGTAAATGCTATAAATGCTGTAAATCGGCTAGCGCACTTTAGTGTGTAGCCTACAGAAACAATTTGCAACAATTAGTAACTTAAAGTGCAATAAACAGTGTAAAATGCAGAAATCACTTAAAGTAGCAGTAAAACAGGCAAAATGCAGTCGGTAGCTTAATAACAGTGGGAAAGCCACAAAAAATACTTATATCTGGTAGAAAGTCACTCTTTTAGCTCTCTGCTGCTTGGATCACTCTGCAGGCCACCACGAGGATCTGTGCTGAGTTGGTACAAGCTGGAAAACGCGCGTTTAGCATGTTTTATAGCAGTGGGCTGAAAGGAGCTAGGAATTGGCCCAAAACAACCAATGGACTACTAGTTTCTGGCTGAAACTTCACCAAATCGGACAAAAAGGCTGCTCAGTGCTTCCCACTCCCGCTGGTAAGCAAAGAAACTTCTCTCCCTCCTAATAAGGCAATGGATCAGTAACAGGAACTAAAAACAAAGCCCAGGGATCAGCAACTCTGAAACTGGACTACTCTAGTTCAGTAAGGCGGGAAAACAAGAGTTTTTTTTTTTTTTACAGAGACAAGGAAAAAAACAGACAGTAAATGCTATAAATGCTGTAAATCGGCTAGTGCACTTTAGTGTGTAGCCTACAGAAACAATTTGCAACAATTAGGGATACACATAGATAGTAATCTAGTAATCCCATGCCCTAGCCTGTAAATGTTTCATTTCCCAAGTGTCTGCTTACACTTATCAAGGGTATCAGAACTTGTCAGAGATTTGGGATGCATGGTTATGCTTAAAAAGGCCCTTGTGCTTCTTAGCCTAGTAAACACTTATGAACCTATGAACCTATTATGTTTAAGTCTGTGGTTTTGGCAACAGTCATTTATGCATGTAAGCCCGTTCTGTAGAATAACCAAAAACAAAAAAAGCTGAAACTTGACTGAATACAAAAGGTCAACTTCACGTACTAAAACCTTTATTTCATGTTTTTGTCCTGAGACTTCTTCAATGGTTTTGAACAGACTTGTTGCTCCATTCTGTAGTATGTTTACATCATTTGGGCATTCAATGATTGCACACAGTTTGTAGTCATCAGCAAATTTGGTGATCCACAGGCCATCTGTTATTGCCTGAATTTCTGATAAATAGATTCCAAACAATAGGAGGCCCAGCACAGACTCTTGTAGAGCACTGGGTTTAATAGGTGTGATCTGCCCTTAACAAAGCCAAACTGGATCATTCAAGAGTTTGAAGGTCACCAATGTCCTTGCTGTAAGGTCCAAGATGATTCTCTCCATGGCCTTACAGACAAGACTGGTCAGGCTTATAGGTTCATAGGTTACTACTAGGCTAACTGCCCTTATGAGCCATTTTAAGCCTAGCCAATTATCCCTTGTGAGACTCAAACCCTGCACCTTGCATTTGTAAGTCAAACAACTTAATCATTAGGCCACCCTCCTAACCACCATTGGGTGTATAGTTCTCCGGGTCGGTTGAGGGACCCTCTCTGTGCAAGGGTATTGTGGTTGCTGTGTTCCCCTCTGTCAAGACAAAGCCAGTACTTAGACTGTGGTTGAAGGGAGTACCCAGTGATTGTGCTAACTGTTACTTTAGATTGTTTAGTAAGCAGCCTGGGATGTTATCTGGTCCCATAGAGGCTGTGGTTTTGGCATTGATGAATGCAGTTATGACCTGTTATTTGGAGATAATAGGTAGAGAACTGTTGACAGGTATGCTGTGGGGGTATGATTGGTTACTGTTGCTGTGTTCCTCCCTTCCGAGACAAAACCAGTACTTAGACTGTGGTTAAAGGGAGTACCCAGTGATTGTGCTAACTCTTGTTTTAGACTGTTTAGTAAGTAGCCTGGAATGCCATCTGGTCCCACAGAGGCTGTGTTTTTGGCATTTATGAGTGCGGTTATGAGCAGTTATTTGAAATAATAGGTAGAGAAATGGTGACAGGTATGGTGTGGAGTATGACTGGTGGAGAAAGGGGTGTGAAGTTGTTGACAATCCTGTCTGCTAACATGTTGGCTATGTCCTTAGGTTCAGTATGAGTGGTATCATCCACTCTGAATTTAGTGCAAAGTTGGGCCTTCCCATTTATATTACAGACATAGTGAAAGAATGCCTTGTGATTATCATTAGCTATGGATGCTAATTTAGCTTCATAATTAGCTTTAGAGGACTTTAAAAGATGTCTAATTAGCTTGTTAAAACTCTGGAGGGTGTTCTTCTGCTGAGACTGTTCCTTCTTATTTCTGGGCATCAGTTTCTTTCTCTTGTATAATCTATGCTAGATGTCCACCAGGGCAACTTTTTTCATGAGCAAGTTTTGATCCATTCTGGTACAGCTAAGTCGATACACTTCTAAAGGTGTTTATACAGGACATTTGTGTACAGCTCCATATAGGTGTCTTTTCTGTCAGTTGTGGCAGTAGGTTTAAAACTACATATACTATTGCTTGGGAGACCATAGCTTGCTTTGAAGAGATTTTTCCATCTTTTGGATCCTGAGTGGGGTGGGTAAGGTAAAATTGTTACATTGAACGTGACTGATTTATGGTCAGAACTTACCATGGAGGGTCTTACACATGGGGTGCTACAGAGATCTCCCATGTCAGTGAGTACTAGGTCAAGGACATATGATTCCTTGTGGGGGTGCAGACTAGTTAGTGTGTTTACAAAGTGCAGGAACCTTAGAGTGAGCATGTTTGAGCTCATATATGTATCCCGATCGATGTAAGGATAGTTAAAGTTACCCATGCCTAGGGTGCTTGGCTATATTATGAGTGACTCAAGTAGGTCCAGGAAGATAATGTGTGATTTTCATGGTTCATGTTAGTGTGCCTCTTGCTAATAATGATGTGGAGGGGGGTTTGCTACAGTTGGTTGGACTTGGAGTACCTCTAGGGAGTTGTACTGCTTAACCAGTCCTGAGGTGTACTTGTCTTTTATGAACATGAATAAACCTCCTTCTTTGATTCTTTCATGTTTGTTTTGTGGCCTGAATGTGTGGACAGCATTATAGCCATTCATGGCTGGAGTACTCTCTGCAGCCCTAAGCCATGTCTATGTGACTGTGCAAACATTGACATTTTCCCAAGTAAGAAGTTCCTCCATTGAGTGTAGTTTCTGATTTAGATTCCTACCATTAAGCAGCATAAACATGAGGTCGTCTTTTGAGGATATTTTTATATCAGGAACTTTGTTCTTATGTCACTGGCTAAAAAAGTCAATATGGGGGAGGCAAGTACCTTGGCCAGTAACCAAAGGCAAGAGGGGACAGATGAAGACCTTCCCTGGCAAAGCAATGTGTTCTGTCAACCATATCATTCCAGCCTGACAATCACTGGATTCCCCTGGAGTGATGCCAGTAGCTAAGCCAATTATTGAAGTCATAGATTCTTTTGTTTGTATTCAGGCATCATCCTGGGTGAAGGTAAAATGTGGCTTAGGGCTATGGACATACCTTTCTTGGACACATACACATAATCTGAGAGAGCACTCATATCTCTCTTCATATAATCCAGTGAGGTACATCTCAAGTCATTTACTCCAACACAGAGTATGAAGAGGTGTAACTGGTATTGTTGAGAAACTTAACTGAGTGCATGACTTTGCAGATCCGAGCATCTGACAGGCATCTCATGCAACCTGGTGAGGGGGCATCTGTGTTTCTTACTATGGATTCACCTATGATCAAAACATTGGTTTTCAAGTGTTGTGCCTTAAAGGCTTAATGCGCGACACACTATGTTTGTTTTTATGTGTAGTGGGTTCTGTTGGAACTGTAATTTGTGCAGGTCTGGATTTGCAAGGTCTCTGCTGCATTGGTAAGCTTCTAATGACTACCTCTGTATATGTGGGGTTATGTGTTGTGCACTTAGTCTGTTGAGGAGGTGAAGTGTGTATGTTGACAACCTGTTTGATATCTGATTTGTTGTTACCTGAGAGAGAGAGCATTTATTCTAGATTCATTGTAGCGCTGCATCTCTCACATATTGTATTTGTAAGTTTTATGAGTACATGGTTGTCAGTATACATGAGGCAATAGAAGTCTAGCTTATTAAAAACCCAAGTGCCCTTATTAAGCCTATTTAGATAGTCATTGTTAGCAGATTGTTTTGTGAGCAGCAACAACTGGGCCTGTCTCTGAGGGACATAGGTTCCAGTGCAGAGGTGGCACAACCTTAACTACTGGTTGGGTAATTGTAAAGTCACCTCTGAGCTGGCACCAATGTCCCTCATGGACAGCGCCAGTTGGTGCTGCTCACAAACACATTCTGTTAAAAACAACCATCCAACTATGCCCAGTAATGGTACGTGTGTTTTTTACATAGCTAGGCTTCTAAAGACCCTAAGACTAGTAGTCTGATATGAACCTATGAACCTATGTCCCTATGCAGGCCTCACAACCTGTTGTCAACCACATGGCCTGCTGATGTCATCCACTATAAGTACACCTGCACTCTTGTATAAATCAGACTTGTGCAGTGGTGCTTGCATAACTTACTGTGCTCTGTAGCCTGTCTTCTTAGATAGGTAGGGACTCTGTTCTCACTGCAGTTTTGTGTGTGTGTGTGTATATATGTGTGTGTGTGTGTGTGTGTGTGTGTGTGTGTGTGTGTGTGTGTGTGCGTGTGTGTGTGTGTGTGTGTGTGTGTGTGTGTATAGACAGCAGACATGTGTATCTTATAGTTAATTCTCCAATTACATGGATTGCCAGTATTTTGGTAGTTGCTCATGCCTACACATCCATTTCATACAGGCCTCCCAACCTCTTGCCTCCACATTGGCCTGCTGATGTCATCCACTATAAGTTCATAGGTTCATAGGTGTTTCCTTGGCTAACAACCACAAGGGCCTTTTTGAAGCCTAGATATGCATCCCAAATTCTGACAAATTCGGATACTCTTGATAAGTGTAAGCCTGGGCCTGGGAGATGAACCATTTATAGGATACCTGTGTCCATTAGCAACACTGGTGCAAAACCAGGGATGAAGTTTTGGTTTCCCACCCAGTTGTCCAAGTTGCACTTGAATTGGGTTAGGGAGGAACTCTGCTTCACATGGATGGGGAGCCTGTTCCATGGATGGGGTAGTCTCAGGGATACCTACCTATCTTTCCAGCAGGTCCTATTTATATCACAGGCAAGGTTTAAGTCTTTAGAATGGGTAACTCTGGCACTGTTTGTTTTGTGAATATGCAGGAGGTCCATCAGAGTGGGGTGTGACAATACCCTGTATGCCAGGTATTGATCTCCTCTAAAAAGTATGTAGGAGACAGAATACAGGGACAGGGACTTGAGATGGTCTGCATATGACATATTATTTATGCCCTGTATTCATTTAGTAAGGAACCTCTGTGGACATTCCAATTGTTGGATATACCTGGTTAGTCACATACCAAAGGGGGCATTGTACTCAATGATAAGTCTGATGAATGCCGTATAGAGTGGAACAATGTTTTCCTTGGACTTAGATGTCATTCCTTTGTTTATAAGTTGCACAACATAGAATGATTTCCTCACCACTGTAGACACATGATGATCAAAGTCTAGATTGCTATCTATGTGTGTCCCTATGTCCCTGACTACTAGGTCAACTCTAAGGGCTGTATTGTCAATGTGATAGTTACCAGAGATGGATGACTTCCCAAAGGATACTATTATGCATTTCTTGGCATTTAGTTTTAGTCCATGGCTCTGACACCAGTTGTTTGTCTGACAGCCCCTCCTGGAAAACATTTATGTCAGTGTGAGATTCAATGAGAGCTTCTAATTTGCAATCATCTGCAAATTTAGTCAGCCAGAGACCACTGTCATTGACCTTAACTTTTAAGAAGTAAATACCAAAAAGGAGCAGTCTAAGGATTGATCCCTTAGTGACTCTACCTATGACTGGCCTCATTGTAGAGGTGGCATCCCCAAACCTAACTTCCTGGGTCCTGTCTGTGTGCCAGTTGGCTATTCACTGAGTGACATATAAGTTTGTACCTAAACTCTTGAGTTTGTCAACAATGCCTGAAGCGGGTATTGTGACAAATGCTTTGGCCAGGTCAGGGTAGGCAGTGTGAATGATTTTGCCCTCATCCATTGCTTTGGTGACCTTCTCAAAGATGTCCACCAGGTTATGTAGGCATGATCTGCCCTTGACAAAACCAAACTGGGTTGGGTCCTGTGTCTGGAGGTTTACTATATCTCTATTGATCATCTCCATGATAATTATTCCCATGGCTTTACATATAAGACTAGTGAGACTTATGGGTCTGTAGTTTTCAGGATCTGTAGATGACCCACCTTTGTGCAGAGGGATGACTATTGCCTTTCTTCATTCATGAAGCATGAAGCCTGTTTGGAGGCTACAGTTAAATAGTAAATCAAGAGGGCCAGATAAGTCATGTTTCATGCTATTTAGAAATCATCCTTGCACATTGTCTGGGCCCATTGATGCAGTGTTCTTGGTCATAGAGGAGCATTAAGGACCTGATCCTTACTGATAGTAGGGATAAGTATATTTGCTGATATTTCCTGAGAGAAGGTTGAGGGGGAGAGAGGGGTAAAGTTGGAGCTGAATTTATCAGCCAGGAGGTTTGCTATATCTTCAGGCTCAGTATAGGTGGCTCCATTTATAATGAGCTCTGTACTTAATTGTATATTGCCTTTGAGGTTATATACATAGCTAAATAATGCTTTGTGGTTGTCCTTGGACTGGGAGGCCAAACTTACCTCAATTTTGGCTTTGGTAGACTTTATTTGTCCTCTGATTTGTTTGTTTAGTTTGATGAGAGTGATTTTATCCTGCTGGGTGCTGCAACTCCTAAATTTTGCCATGATTTTCTTCTTTTTGTTATACAGCTGATTGATTTTGTGATTCCACCAGGGAGGCTTGTTTTTTCAGTTAGTTCTTTACTTCTTCCTGGTGTGTACAGTTGCCTCTATGTTGCTATTAACAAGCTTGTGTAGGGTGTCTGTGAGCATTTCTGCATAGGCAGAAGTGTTTTCAGGGTTTATGGGGGCTAGAAATTTGCCAGGATCTCACTTAATAGCAGGAGGTTAACCTCATAACATTTCCTGAAATTTCCAGGATTAGCTTGGGGTCCAGGTTTTATTTTTACTTCAAATGAGACCATTTTGTGGTCTGACCTTACCAGAGGAGGCCTCAAAGTAGAAGGTGTGCAGCAGTCTTCCATATCAGTGAGGCTCACTTGCACTTCTGTATAAATCAGACTTGAGCTGTGGTGTTTGCATTAAGTACTCTGTTTTGTAGTCTGTGCACTTAGATAAGTAGGGGTTCTGTTCTCACTGCAGTCAGCTGTGGTGTGTGTGTCTAGACAGTGGAGCAGATGTGTTCATCCTGCAGTCATTTTTCCAATTACATGAATTGCCAGCATTTTTGATACTTGCTCATGCCTCTACATCCATTTCATACAGACCTGATAACCTCTTGTCTCCCACATAGCCTGCTGATGTCATCTACTAAAAGGTCACTTGCAGTCTTGTATATATCAGACTTGAGCTGTGGTGCTTGCATTACATACAGTGTTCTGTAGCCTGTGTATTTACGTAGATAGGGGTTCTATTCTCACTGGGGTGGGGTGTGTCTGCTCTTGCTTGACATTACAGAGAGCCTTTTACACCAGCATGTGGAACACTGTATTACCATTTTCTCCTCACCAGACACTCCTGATATCATCAGCTATAAAGTGTTGTCTGACAAACTGTAAGTCAGACTTTAGCTGTGGGGCTTATGTTCAGTACTGTGTTCTGTAGTCTGTATAGATAGGTAGGGGTTCTATTCTCACTGCAGTCAACTGGGGTGTGTGCATGAGTGGGCCTTTACTTGCCATTACAGAGAGCAGTGTACACCAGCATGTGAGACACTGTCATCTTGTTCTCAACATACACTGCTGATGTCATCAGCTATATTACATTTTTGGATATGCAGTACTCCATCCAGGGCAAGGTCAGAGACTGACCTGAGGGTAGGCAGAAGTCAGACTTGAGCTGTGGGGCTTATGTTCAGCACTGTGTTCTATAGTCTGTGTAGGTAGGTAGGGGTTCTAGTCTCACTGCAGTCAACAGGGGGTGTGAGTGAGCTGTTACTTGTCATTACAGAGAGCATTTTACACCAGCTTATGGGACACTGTCATCCTGTTCTCAACAAACACTGCTGATGTCATCAGCTATATTACATTTTTGGATATGCAGTAATTCATCCAGGGAAAGGTCAGAGACTGGCCTATGGGCCAGGCAGATGTCACATCATCCTATACAATAAAGTTTACTGTGACATGACTTTTAATCTATGCACATGCATTTATTTATTTGCAGTTTGTTTGCCAAGATGGTCCATTGGGCCTGGAGGGGCCCATTTTCAATGGAGTCCTGGGGAGAAAAGCTCCAAGTTACATTATACATAATACAAAAATCATAAAAACATAATAGGTACAAGTTATTACAAAATACAGAAGTAATGGTATTGATAAATCAGTACAGGTGTTAGTAGATGCAAAACATTCAATCATATTTACAAATATAGGAACTAACAAATGCTAAATAAACATCAGTAAAAATTAATAGTATTTACAAATATTGGAACCAACAAATGCTAAATAGAAATCAAAGCAAGGGAGGATGATTACAAATCTTTTTGTCCTTAGTTGGATTGAGTTGCTAAGATAGTTTATGTAGGGTTGGACCAGGGGCATTCCCACTGGGAAGTTAGCATGGTGTATAGGGTCTGTGTTATCTTGCTGAGAAAGCCCTATGGTCTCTCCAGCTGCTACATGTATCTGGTGAGGTACATGTAAAAAAGATCATTATACTCTATTAGTGCTGTAATGAGGTTTGACTACAGTGCTGTCATACAATCTTAAGATGTCAATATGATGGAATGACTTATGATGTGCACAACATATGCTTTCAATTTGCAAGGTGGACACTTAGTGAAAGTTCTGACTCCTATCTAAATGTGTTCCCAGTGCTTGCATCACTGGGTTTCTGCATAGCAGGACTGTTGTCAATGCTGTGATTAACATGGCCTCAACTTTTCAGATGGACAATATTATAAACACATATTTCTACATTTATTTGCAGATTGTGTGCCTTTGTCACCATTCAGTTGTGTTAGCTCCTCCTGTGCTATGTTATCATCACTGGTGGCCTCAGTGATGTCAGATAACATGTAAGTGTCAGCAAACGTGGTAAGCCAAGGGCCACATACTTTAGCCTGAACTTTCAAAAAATACCATTCAAACAGTAAAGGGCCAAGCACAGATCCCTGGGGTTTGCTAATGGTAACAGCTCTACTGGTACAGTTTTATTCACCAACTGTCACCTGATGTGTTGTTTTCCCATCACTTGACTTAAGGTTTAATCCCCACCTGGGGGGTTTCTCAATGACACCTGTATGTGTAATTGTGTCAAAACCCTAGGCTAGATCACAATAGGCAGTATGCTCTGTCTTACCTTCCTCCAGGCCTATCACATGGAGTCAATGTACTGTGGCAACATCACAGATCACCTATGGTGTGACCCAGCACATACACCTTCTTGTTATGGTGGAATATACAGTTCAGAACCCTCCACATGGCCTATGTTCCCATACAAGGGTGTACATCAACATGCATTCATCTGTTTTGGGGGACAGCACCTGTTGCATGCATGTATAGAAACATCCTGACTCTCCTTAACTGTGAAGTAGACCAACATATCATCATGGACCTCTTTTACATGTATACTAGTAATATTCCAGGTACATGCAACTGACATGTGTGAATTGTTACTGCTACATCAGATCTATTACATCTGATAGATGTCCTCAAAGAGATCATCGAGGACATGCATAATGACAACAGTATTATCTTGTGGAACTTGAACAGGTGAAGGCATTTGACAAAAAGTCACACTATGGTATTCAATCAACACTCTCACATGTGGTCATAAACAGCTATATCACCAAATGGTTAGATCAGCATATGCATGCGTGGCATGTCACTATGATGAAATGTGTGACTTGGCATATATCTCAGGTCCAGTGATCAGGGCAGTACATCAGTGGGTCTGCTGGGCCCGTGCCTGCCCCTTAGTTAAGTGATGGGCATCACAGATGACATACACATGCTGTATCCTAACAGCTGCCTGAAGGATAACAGCTTGTGGCAATCCTTGACTTCAACCATGATATTTGTATAATACACACAGTATCATCATATACCAGACACTGCTGCCACAACCATGACAGCACCTGCATTTATGAGACACACAGAGGGATGTCTTGCATCAGAAAACAGATACAACACCAAAGTATAATGTGGACATCACACCCTATATCAGACCAATAGGTCTGTGACCTGTGTCATGAGATAGAGGGTGAGTAGTCAGGGTGCTGACTACTCCTTTGACTGTAACACAAGTACAGGGTATGTGAAGCACATAGACATCAGAAGGCATACTCAAATCATGGTTCCCAGTCTTCATCAAACCACTAACTGAGTACAATGAACCCTTCTCCATGTACCTCCCTACACATGTTCCAGTTATGTGAAACTGAAGTGTACCACCTTTGTCACAGTGTGCTGTCACACAGCTTATTGGCCATACCTAGGTATTCTTTCTAGGGAATATACATGCCTATCTGATGGTGCGGAATACCAATCAAGTTGTTACACCAGATGTATGTGTGCTATGTGTTCACCTTATGCCCATACTGCATATATAGGTGTTTGAGAACATTAATAGCATGTATATCATTTGGACAGTGTGAATTGTGCCATAGATATATGCCATGCACACAAGACAACTAGCCTGTAGTGCCCATACTGTCACGTACAGATATAGCAGTGTCCCTCCTAACACCTCCTGTAGATGATACAGTACCAGGACAGTGTGCATGGTTACCCTCATAGAGTGTGACTGTATCATACTAGTTATCCAGTGTGTGTGTAGGCTCATCTGTTATCACCATACAAGCATATCCAACCTTCTTTAATTGTGGCAACACCATAAACATCAGACTGGTTTTGGCAACATTGCCTTCTTCAGTGATATATACAAAAGCACAAACCACTGTCTTTTATACAAAGATATATAAAGGGTTTGTTTTCTCCAGGGCTTAATGACCACCTGTAATATATGTGTTGAAATACAGCCCTGACAATTTATTGTTGTTGCTTTAAATGCTGATGCATCATGGTTTAATGGTAATTAATCATGGTATAAAAGACAAGTGGTTTGTGCTTTTGCATGTATCACTGAAGAAGGCAAGGTTGCCGAAACCGGTCTGATGTTTATGGTGTTGCCACAATAAAAGAAGGTTGGATATGCTTGTGTGATGCTGGCTTTGCTTTTTTTTTGACTAATACTGAAGATTTTTGGGCCTGTGCACCAGCCATTTTTGCGGGGGTATGTTTTTTGATGTGATCATTGTCTTTCCTCACTGTGGGCCTTTGAATAAGCATGGTGTAAAGATCTGTGGCTGAATCACCTAAGATTATTATTGGTTTTATTGTTGGGACTGTTTCATATATTATCTGGGTTACCCAGTTTGATTCCTGCCTTTCTGGTTGAACATAACTACGGACTGTGTTGAGGAGTATAAGGCATGGGTCGAGATTGTTGGAAATTTTGGGTTGTTCATTATAACGGACACATATGAAGAATGATCATTTGGGTATTGATCCACTTGAACCAGCTATCCAGAGCCTCAGTCCCCTGCTGTTGAGGTCAGAAAGAACTGTCGGTTGATATAGTTGGGTCTACAACGTTTTTGTATTCATTGCCGTTTTCGTGAGTGTAAGGGTAAAAGGTTTGACCATTGGGTGGATAACATTGCAGCAGATAGTGGCGTATCGTGGATAACAGAACTGGACCAAAGGGTTGTGAATGCTTTGCAGACATACAATGTTTTGTATGTTTGGAAAATACATTTTAAGCTTGCTGTGCTAAAATATTACAACACATTTGTCAATTCATATGGTGGTTCATGGTTTTTGAACTATGCCTGCTTCCTCTGGTATAACCTTTGGTTGTTTGAATTTTCTCTGCCAGGAATATAATGGTTTTGGTAACATACAATTTGAACAATGTGGACAAAGTTAACTAATAACTAGGGGCCGTATTAAAAAAGATTGAGCTTATAAGGGTTATCTGAGTATATAATTAATATCTTTTGGGCTCAAGGTGTTGGCGACACATTGCCTGGCATTGAGGTAAGAAATAACTGTTGGTTGAGACATAAAACTTTTGGCGCTCATTACCATACTTGAGGAGTATAAGGCCAAATGGATTGATGGTTGGGTAAAACACGTTACAGCGGTCATTGGATTAGAATACAGAAGTGGACCAAAGGGTCGTGGATGCTTGATTAGATATACAATGTTTTTGTATATTGAGGAATATATTTCAAGTCTGCTCTGTTCAATTTTCACAGCAAACTTGGTGATTCATATAGAGATTCGTCACTTTTGAACTATGGCTGCTTTTCTAACTTTGGCTGTTTTAACTTTTTCTTGAGTTAATATTGGCTGGTGATACATAGCAATTGCCACAAATCTAATTGTGCTGGGAATTGAACAATAGGTGTGTAGAATTGGAATAAAGTGAATATAATTACTGTTGATTTAATGTTATGTGAAGAAGATGAGTTCAAATGGCTTGTCTGAGTTCGGGACTGATATATTCAACATTCTTTTCATCTGAAAGTGTCAGCGGCATATTGCCCAGTCTTTAATAATATTGCAATGGGAGTTGGTGACTATATGAGCAAATCCCGAACATTTTGGTTGAAAAATATATATACTAATTGTTAATTTTGGCCTGGTAAGTGGATGAACCTGTACTGTTTGGAATGGATATACCAGGCCTAATACAGGTTTGGTTTATAGTGTTTATGGACAATTTTGGACATTACATTTCAACTGTAGTGTCTGCATTTGGTATGACTTAACTGTGGGTTTATAATACCACCTTTGGTTGTAAATTAATATAATGAGGCCTAACATCAGCTCAATCCCCAAAGATTTTTAGGCACCAGATACTAACTGGTTTAGGTAATACATTGAGAAGCGCACGTGCTATTATATTGGGATGAAGACATGCTGACTGTATTAATGTAAACAGTGCTGGTATAGAGGAATGCCTGATTTTGAAAATTTGTATCAGCCAAAAATTTCTACATGATGTGAACATTATATGAGTATAATTGTTTATGACACATATCAATGCATTATATTACTGTGTAGAGGTGTACTTTTTGAGGATATTCAAGCTTATACAAGTTGTGTTATATATTGGAAGGTGGAATTAGGGCTGTTTTTGAGATGGATTTTGTCACCATTCTACAAGGTTTGTCTGCTGACAAACATGATTTACAGGCTTTCGGACTATACAAGTCTGGGGAGCAAAAGGGAGATACAGGTGTACATAATGTGGTCAATCAATGTACAGACTTATTCAGTACATTAACTAGGAGTATGACGATTCTACGTACTAATGTTTGGCACCTGAAATTATTCAAAGCCTATCAGGCTGTTTTACACCAAGAGGCCTAAGGGTCCGGACAGTACCTTATGTTAGTGCGGCAGATTACATATTAACTTATGAGTGGGCTCAAGCACAGCAAGATGCATCAATGACTTTTGTCAATATTTTCTCATCATATTATGAGCAAATGATAGATAATAATTATGCAGATGTGCAACATGTGTGTGATGAACTGAAACAATTTGTGGGAAAAACCCAATATTAGTTATGTCTAGCGAAATTGACTAAAGATCTGTTAGTACTAGAGAAATCTTTGAAAAATAAAAAGATCCAAAAATTCAATCATGACATTAAAGATTACGAACGGGGGGAAACCTTTTGACTTTAGGAAAAGTGTTAAGTTTTCCAAGGGGGGGGGAGTAAAGTAATAAGAACTTAAAGAAAAAGACCCAGACCAACTCTCAAGAAATCTGGTGTAGAGTTAAGTAGTACATCAGGGGATGACTCATCGGTCACAGATGTTGAACAGGTACTTATTCAGGGGTCCCCTATTTCCAAGAAGCAATGAATTATAGACTACCCTTTAGCTCCAAATAACACAGAGGAGGTAGAAAGCATAACAAACGTAAACAATGTGCAAATGTTATTACAGACCTTAGGACATCATTAAACAATGTGTATAATGTTCATAATATTTCCTCTATCATTAACGGTAGTGGAACAACAGCTATTGAATAAAGGACTTAAATATATTCCTGGCTTTTTTATTAATGAGGACAGTGTGGTGGATGATGTGTTGGCATTCTGTCACATTTTTAATTTAAAATTGTATTTTGGTTCATAGAATAGGGCTCAAAGATCTACTGACTTTCATTTTCGAAAGTCAAAATTTATGCCCCCAATGGATAAACATGTATTGATATTCCAGGAATCAGTTGTTAAGGATTTGCACTTTAAGAATTGTGAAGCTAAGATAGACACTACGCCCATTCTAACAGCTGTAGTGTAGACTATTTACTCTGTTGCAGTTTTTAAGTCGCAACTTCAGTTGAAGGACTGCCCTGCTGTAAAAAAGGGAAATTATTGTTGTTTTGCTCTTTAAACTGCTTGGTTCTTGTGTCGCCTGGTTATTTGGATGACATCGACTGTATTTTATGTAGTTCAAGTTGCAACTTCAGTTACAGGACTACCCTGCTGCAAAAAAAGGAAAATTATTGTTGTTTTGCTCTTTAAACTGCTTGTTTCCTGTGTCGCCTGGTTATTTGGATGACATAGACTGTATTTTAAGCAGTTCAAGTCGCAACTTCAGTTGCAGGACTACCCTGCTGAAAAAAAGGAAAATTATTGTTGTTTTGCTCTTTAAACTGCTTGGTTCTTCATCGCCTGGTTATTTGGATGACATAGACTGTATTTTAGGTAGTTGAAATTACTTTGCTTATCTTGTACCTTTCAAAGGTGCCTAGAAACTGCATCCGACTTTACTCTGCGATCCAACAGCATGTGCTGTCTTCCAGCTTAGGCTTGCTTATGTTTCTAGTCCCCCTCCTGCTTCCAAATGGCTGTACTGTTGTTTATATACACTGGTGCAGTTTACAGTCGCAACTTCAGTTGCAGGACTATCCTGCTGTTAAAAGAAGACTTATCAATGATCTTTGCTGAGGTTTTTACAGCTCACCTGTGCTAATTAAGCGGCAGTAACGGGTATAGCACTCCGGTGCACTTTATAGTCACAGGACTGCCAAACTGTTAAAAGAAAAATAATAACAAATAAATAAATAAATAAACTAAACATATGACCTTGCTGGGATTTTACACACACTTTGTGCTTACATACAGCCGGAGCCTGTAAGTAGTAGTCCGGTGTAATCTTTATAGCCATTTTCTGGCGGCACTCCCTTTCTGACAAGAAAAAGAAATTTATAACCTTGCCGAGGTTTTACAATTACCCTGGCGCTTATAAACAACAGTAGCATGTTTGGCATTCTGGCATAGCTTTCAGTATCTATTCTAGTTGCAGGATAGCTACCCTGACAAAAGTAAATGTTATAATCTACCTATTGGTATTCAGTTTTTCTGATTTGTGCCTAGTATCTTGAAGGAATTTTGCTTGATGCTATAAAAGAGCAAAATGTTTTTTTCTTTGTTCACTGAACTCTAGCTATAGTTGTATATGCGCTAGCTGCTGAATTAGAGCTAAATGTTTTTTACTGCTCATTGAACTATGAACACAATGTTTTAGACTATATTTGTTACATTTTTAGTTAGAAAACCTAATACTAGCTTATGTTATTTTCTTTTAAATTGCTAGTTCTAATATTTACATATAGCTGCTCTATTCTAGTTTATAGACTGTTACGAAATACAAAAGTTGAATGCTCTAGTGTTAATGCCCAGTTTCAGATGTTACTACACCTGTTGCTGATATTGTTATGTTGTGAACAAGCTCATGTGTTTCTGTCTTAATTTTACTGTTTAACTTATTTCTCTCCTGTTACATACCTAGTATCCTTTATAACTTTCTTCTCCCTTTTTTCTTCAGTTGAGCCTACTTCTATTACCTAATTCCTCTACCTCCAGCTGTGCCTTACTGGACTCCAAAGACCAACTTTAGTCACCGACCTACCTCTGCTTGTGTAGTTCCTCACCTGGGTAACCAAAGTACCCCCCTGGATTGAAAGCCAAGCTAAACTAAGATTGTATATCAAATAATAATATTATATCTTCCCCTAAATGCACTTGTTAGTGTTGTGATACTTGCTAGGTGTCCTATTTAAACTGCCATATCAGCCAGCAGCCATAACCCCCTCTGCTTGCCTTTCTTATACTCCATTCACTCTTTCTCTAGTCATCCCAGCCTTCTCAGAATTTCTAATTTCCTCAAGCCTTTCCCTTCAAAATTACTTTTTCTTTTGTCTACTTCCACCCATCTACCGTAGTCTCCACCCTGTGCAATTACAGGTTTTGACCACTAGATGGCTGTCCTTACCCCCTTCTAATTTCACTCACTTCTCTACTTTCCTCTCATTATTAACTATTTTACTCCTATTCACTCCTACTGCTCTACCTTCCACTTACTATAGTCTTATAACCCTAGTATCTAGCCCTCTTCCTCTTCTTCTCTAGCCCCATACAAGCCCTTACTCTCCCGCTGCCTTTTAATTTTCCCTTGCCTTCTCTCACTACCACTGCCTTTTTTCTTACCTTCCCTTGGTCTTACCTTCTTCTCTACTGATTGTTTTTTCTCCCTGCTAGTACCTTCCTCTGGGTCTGCCCCGCTCTGTTCACCCTGCGAACTATAACCACTCCCCCTCCCATTATCAACCTATCTCTTTACTCCTTAACTTACCAACCACTCCCACTAATTTACAACTCCTTAATTAAACTAATTACCTTCCGTTGCCTACTCCCTCTCATCCCTACACCTCATCCTGTACTAATTCTTTTCTATAACACTCTCTCTTCCAAACTTTCTTGTCCTACTACCACACCTCCCTACATCTCATCATGTACTAAAAATTTTATTTATAACATTCTCTCTTATAACCAATTTTTTTTCATAATTAGACACTTCCTCACTACTCAACCTCTTACAACAGTTTCTCATTTTACTTACAACACTCCCTCCAACAACCTACCCTCACCACTTATCTATACATCCCTATGGCCCCAACACACAAATCTATACTCACAAACATCCTACTCTTGACTACAACTCTTACTTCTCTTACTATACCATACACTTTAACCTTCTTCAAACATTCTTCTCTTCCTGAACAACACCACCACTACCACCAAACTCTACCATCTTCTTTCTTCTACCCCCTCAACCATAGTAATGTAACCTCCACCTCTAGCTATATATTACCAAAATATCATAGAGCTACCCATCTTACTTACTCCCTTATGAAAAAAACCTCATACAATTATGATAAATTCCTTAAATTTGTAGAATATCCTCATCTACACCCACTATTAGATGGTGATATTCACCCAAACCCTGGTCCTATTATTGATAATGCCAATAATCTACAAAACCAAACAGTGCTTGTTATCACTACCTTATCTAAATCTCCTAACTCCCTCCTCATAGCTCACCTTAACATTCGTAGCATAAACAATAAAATAACCCACCTACATGCACTCTTAGATGTTCACTCATTTGATATTCTCTGTATTACAGAGACATGGCTAAAGCCCTCAACTCTGGACCAGGAGATTACCTCTCCTGGTTATAACATCCTAAGATGTGACTGTAAAACCAAAAAGGGTGGAGGTATAGCCATTTTGTACAAATCTAAACTCCAAGTATCACCCTTCAATATACTCCTACCTCCAGACATCAATTCAGAAACCCTTACTGCCAAACTTCAAATCAACAACTCCAAATCTAGCTATCTAATTTGCACATATCTCCCCCCTGCAAATAATACCAATACTCTTGAAAACATACTTAGTTACCTCTCTACCCATCTACCTCAGGAGACCATAGTATTAGGTGACTTTAATATAGACTGGGTTACCTGCAGTTCCCCTATTCCAACTAACCACATAAATCTCTATGGATTCTCACAAATTATAACCACTCCAACTAGAATCCATAAGCCAACCAGTAAAGCAACCATCCTAGACTGGATCCTTATCAACAGCCACCTTGATACCTATAAATCAGGAATCCTTCCTGACGATATCAGTGATCACATGCCTACATTATTAAACAGAGTTCATATCCCAACTAGTAACAACTTTAAAACCTCACGCTCCAAAAAGTTTTTTAATCCAGACAGCTTCCGTAATGAACTGAAAGCATGTGACTGATCTCGATTGTCTCATCTTCAGCTTGATGAAGCAGTGACCTATTTTAACACTAAATTTCTTCAAATCCTAGATTGCCACACCCCCTATCGCTCTTCATGTATTAAAACCAAAATTGCCCCCTGGCTCACAAAACAAACTAGGCAAAGCATCCTCCTTAGAAATAAACTATGGGCAAAATGGAGAGCCTCCAAATGCCCATCGGATCATCTTTACTTTAAACAGTTAAGAAATGCCACCAAGAAAGCTATTCTTAGAGACAAAAAAGAGTACTTCCTTCATCTCCAACAAACCCATCCACAAAATCCACAAAAATTCTGGTCAAGTATAAACAAACTTCTTCAGCCAGGACACTCTTCAACTCCTGCCCCAGCAGGATTCAACTATAATAACTCCAACCAGATTCCCGACGCCTTTAATACCTACTTTACTGAAGCCATTCAAATCCTGGCCAATACTCTGCCACCTATGACCACTTGCCATTAAATTCCACTAGGACTCCTTCTCCCACCTTTCAAATACAACCTGTACCTACATCCCTAATCTGTAATCTCCTTCAAAATCTCACCCCATCTGCTGACTGTCTGCCAGCTGAATACCTGCAAATTGCTGCAAAAGCCATAGCCTACCCCATCTCCATCCTTATCAATGGAACTATTTTAGAAAGCAAAATTCCTGCCATATGGAAAGTATCCCACATCATCCCATTACATAAAGGTGGGTCATCTACTGAACTCACCAACTTTCGGCCTATTGCCTTACTCTCTCCAATAGCTAAGATAATGGAGAAATGCGTTCACAGACAACTACTTGACTACCTCCTCCAAAATAACCTACTTGCCAACTGCCAACATGGCTTCAGGCCATTCCATAGCACAACCACTGCCCTGTTGTCCTTTTCTGACTCCATAAACAAAAATCGTAACAATAACACTTTCTCCTCTGCACTATTTATTAACCTTTCAAAAGCCTTTGATATGCTTAACCACAATATACTTATAGACATACTAAAAGTCCAGTCACTTGACCCATAAGCATTACAATGGTTTAAGTCCTACCTGGAAAACAGACAGCAAGCAGTACTTTGGGATAATAATCTTTCTACATCCCTCCCAGTGAATATTGGAGTACCCCAAGGCTCCATCTTAGGACCCCTACTCTTTTCATTATTTATTAACGATCTTCATACCCAAATTCCTCAAGCCACCTGCATACAATATGCAGATGACTCTACTTTAATTTGTTCAGCCAAGACCATAGCCTCTCTCCAATCCCTCACTCAAACTGTATTCAACAGTGTTGAAAATTGGTTCACACAACACTGCCTCCTCCTGAACCCCAAAAAAACAAAATTACTGCTCTTTGCTCCAACTCTAAAATCACCTCAACTGTACTTCACAATAACCTCAAACAATGGTACTAACATAACCCCTGACACAACAACCCGTCTACTAGGAGTAACAATTGAAAACAACTTTAGCTATGAGGACCACATTAGTTCTACAATAAAGTCTGTTAACAAAAAACTAGGCACCCTTTACAGAATCAAACCCTTTCTCACCCCATCAGCCAGAATGACTATTGCCCAGACCCACCTAATCTCTACCCTGTTCTATGCTTCTCTGATATATACCAATCTATCTAAGAACAACCTTACCAAACTTTCCACCAGTTATAATAATATAGCCAGATTTGCCACAGGTACCCCATTTAGAACTCATCACTGTCTCAACCTTAAACAACTGGGATGGCTGGAACTGCAAAATCAACTACTTTGTCAACAACTAGTTATCACCCAAAGGATCACCCTAACAATACCCCTATCCTCACTAATCTGCTCACACCATACAAAAATCTTGAAACACTACACTCAGCAAATAAGCTCCTTGTTGCCACTACTAAGTCAAAAAACAAAGCTGTGGACTCACTTTTCTCCAACACAGTAGGTAAAAACTGGAACCAGCTTCCTAATGAACTATCCACCCTTGCTTCAACTTTCCAATTTAAAAAACATCTTAAAGAACATCTTAAATCTCACTGGCTTTGTCCATGCTCTAACCCTGACTGACATCTTATTCCCCTTCTTGTTCTCTCTACACTTCTCTTCCATACTATTATTTGATGCTTACTTTGTAAACTATATATATATATATATATATATATATATATATATATATATATATAGATATAAAATTATATATTATTGTCTTTGTTTATCTCTTTGTTATTGATATTAACTTCAACCTACTAAATGACTTATTACTGTTTTTGTTCTTGCCAAAACAGACAATGTACTGTAACTTGACTAATCACTAAATATTGTATTCTTTGTCACTGCTAGTGCTTGGAGCTTTTCTCCCCGGGCCTCTACTGAAAATGGACATATATCCAGTTAGAATAGCCCGGTCAACAAATGTAAAATAAATAAATAAATAAATAAATATTGAATTAGAACCTAACAGATGAGGAACAACAGGCATTTAAGAACCTGAAAAATAACACAAATATTGTTATTGTACCAGCAGATAAGGGTGGGGCGGTGGTAGTCATGGATACTGAATATTATGTATCAGAAGCATATAGGCAGTTGAAAGATGCTAGATATTATATGTCTATGTCACTTGACCCCACCTTTCATTTTAAAAAAAGAAATTGACTCATGTTTGGATCTGGCATGTGATGAGGGAGTGATTTTACCACATACTAAACAACAGTTAATAGATAATGACCCCCAGAAACAAATCTATTTGTTGCCCAAAATTCACAAAAATTTGGAGAAGCCAAGTGTCTGGTATCGGATCCCTGACTGAACCGTTTTCTGTCTTCTTGACTCAACATCTGCAACTATTGTTAAGGGTGGTCAGATCAAGAATTCAGGATACGACTGAATTTCCTAGAATAATAGAAAATTCTCAGTTGGAGTCACATTGGCTACTATGCACATTAGACGTGGCAGCATTATATATGAGTATCCCACACTGGGCTGGTTTAGAAGCTGTCAAGTATTGGTTGGAGAAATTGGATATATATCTACCAGGCTTCAACACATTGTTATTATTCATGGTTGAACATGTGTCAACCAAAAATGTTATATATTTTCAAGGCGACTGCTATTGGCAGGTTTAAGGAAAGGCTATGGGGGCATATTTTGCCCCCATATATACCGATTTGTTTATGGGCTACATAGAGTATTTGCTTAGATATGATAATTCACATAATATTTTTTTTGTCTGAGGTAGATATCTGGAGAAGGTTTCTTGATGACTGTTGGTTAATATCGTGTAGTGATGAAAAATATTTATTGGAGTTTGTCCAATACCTGAACGAAAACAAGTGGGGAACTGAATTCAATCTTAATATGGATAGGCAACGGATAAACTTTTTGGATGTTACAGTTACAAGAAATAATGGCAACACATTAGCATCCAAGATATTTCATAAATATCCACAATAAAATAATTTGTTGTTTGCTATTAGTTTACATCCTCGCCATGTAATTGAAAATATACCAAAGTCTCAGTTTTTACGGGTGAAAAGAATTTGCTCTACTCCAGATAGCTATCAATACTTTGAGGATGATCTCACACACAGATTTTTGGTTAGAGGATATCAACATAACAACATTAAGTCAGCCAAAAAATGGGTGACTAGTCGGGATAGGTCTGAAACTTTGAAATATCATGGCAAAAGGGATGGTGATGAAAACATCATTAGGTTTGTAACCACGTATGGTAGGAATATCAATATTATTACGGATACCATCAATCAAAATTGGAATATTCTGTTAGCCAATGAAGAATTGTCTAATTTACTTACAGTGAAATGCCAGTTTTCATATAAAAGAGGGCATACATTAGGCTCTTACTTTAACCACTACAAATGGGGCAATAGGGACCAAGATACAGGATAACAGCTTATGTTGACTGATGAAAGAGTAATTGGAACATTCCCGTGTGGGCATTTTTCGTTATGTGGACATATGTTGAAAATGAAACAATTTTCTAGCAAAAATACTAGTAGAGTATATGACATTAGATTTTTTGTGAATTGTGGATCAGTTTGGCTGGTATATTTAGTGATATGTTTATGTCCTGCTTTTATGTAGGACAGACTTTGAGATCTATGCGTGTCTGTATATCTGAACATCTCAGTGACATCCGGAACAAACGTACATCAAATGCCCTATATAAACATACTCTCAACCATAGTAATGCAAAGGTTCATTTTATGATTATTGACAAAATATGGGAGGAACAGGACAAATAAATTGGGGTGGCATGTGATATTAAATAAAAAGGAGAGGGGTTGGATCATTAAACTTGGGGGGTTGTTTTCTACAGGGCATAATGACCACCTGTAATATATGTATTGAAATGCAGCCCTGACAATTTATTGTTGTTTTTGCTTTAAATGCTGATGTATCATGGTTTAATGGTAATTAATCATGGTGTAAAATACAGTGGTTTATGCTTTTGTATGTATCACTGAAGAAAGCAAGTTTGCCAAAACCAGTCTGATGTTTACGGTGTTACCACAATAAAAGAAGGTTGGATATGCTTGCATGGTGCTGGCTTTGCTTTTTTGACTAATACTGAAGATTGTTGGGCATGTGCACCAGCCTTACTTGCAGGGGGGGGGGGGGGTTGATGTCATCTATCACTCCACATCACATATGTTATGTCAGAGGCATGGGATTAGTGGTAATATTATTCAGATATTTTCCGTGATTGTGGTTGGTTCTTGTAATGTTTGCCATGATCCTTTACTTGTGGCCACCATGCTAGAGACCTCTGCTGAGAGTACACTCATATTCAGATATATCAGTTTGCACAGCTTCCCAATGTGCACCCTACCACAGTTGTATGTCAGATCCCTGATATATGTCCTCTGCATTATTTATGTAAGGATGCTTATCTGACACACATCCTTCCTATTGTTATGTCACCTTCTGTGACAGTCACAGACAACACATTTTCACTGTAAAGTCCGTTATGTACCATATAGGTATGTGCTTGGTGTTGCTGCTACAACCATTTTCAATTGACATGCCCTCCTGTGCTGTACATGAGGCAGTTTCACCTGTACTCTTTCCCTGTGTTCATTCTTGCAATTCATCTGTGTCCCTATTCAATACACACACTTCCCCTGAGTGATCATTTTATATGACAGTCCCATGTCCTCTTACAGATCATAAACACAGCTTCAGTACAGACTGCCAGGAATGGGATATCACAGTTCTCTGCACTGTAGGTACTGTGTTTGGACCATATACTTCACATTCATACATCTCAACTGTCCAGATATTCCCAGGATGTCCAGATGTTTTTCTTATCAAATATGTGGCTTTCTGCCATATCACTGGGATGATCTCTGGACTGCTGTGACTGAATATTACAGACATTTGGCTGCACACCTCTCAATTGTCCTGATCTGTGCAGAATGTCCAGGTGTTTTCTCATATTTGTGATCTTTTCCTCATAACATGTCATTTTCCTGGTAAATCATTGGCATGTCATTTCAGAGTGCAGTCAGTACCTGATGACTGACACTTGAGTTCTAAACTTCATGCTCTTCAGTAATTTCATGCTAATGTACAACCTATATATTCTATCAACTTCATAAGTTTAGACATGGAATATTAACACTCTGTCCCTATTTCTGGCCCTTTGTCCCCCATTTTTATGGGTTTGTCCACATTTCTTGCTCTAAGAGGTTGAGAGTGTTACATTCAAACACAGTCCCATGTGACATCTATGTCAAATATGTCCCTGTTACTGGTTATTGTCCTCTCATTAAGATGGCCTCTGTGCAGATATGTTGCACTAACAGAATGACAGTTATTTGTACAGTCATACCTCTCAACTGTTCAAATTTTTGCAAAATGGTCAGATTTTTGCCTCATATTTTTGGTCTGTTCCTCATAAAATGTACAATTTTCTGGAAAATTACAAATATACATTTGTATTTCAGACTTCATACCCATCAGAAAAATGCATGCTAAGACAAATTCTGTTATTGTAGTAACTTTCTAAAGTTTATAAGACTAGTACTTAAAATCTGTCTCTATTTTTTGGACCTTTGTCTCAGGCTTTGTCCAGATTTTTTGCACTAAGAGGTTGACAGGTATGTGACAGACATTTGAGTCTCAGACTTCATACCCTTCAGAAAATTCATTCTATCAACTTTCTAAGTTTATAATAGCAATATTTAATGAGAGTGTCCCTACTTGTCATCCTTTGTCCCCACATTATTTACAGATTTTGTCCATATTTCTTGCTGTAAGAGTTAAGGAAGTTATACATACAGCCCTAGTGATCATTGTGGCATTCAGTCGAAATCCACGTACCGCATGTGTTCTCCTTTACATGGAATTGATATTCATGTTCGTTTATAAGGTTTTGAAGCAAGCAATATTGTTGTGAGCTGTGAAACCTAGCTTAGACATGCTGCACCTCATTAATACGTGCTGCAGCTCACTGAACATCATCATGGTAAGATGTAAACTCCAAGTAGTCTCTGCACAGAGCCTACTGTATATGGAGTTTATTGAATCTGCACTTTTATATTTATGCTTCCATTCAAACCTGGAAATTTATCTAGTTCTGAGATAATTTGCCAATGTTTCTTTACATCCGAGCATGTTGCAAAGGTCCCAGCTATGACTAATATTAAAAAGATTGTCATTAACAAAAAATTCTAATTTTTTATAATTGTAGCATTCCAGACAATGTCTAGCTAATGCATTGTTGGGATCTTTGTTCTTGATAGCTAAAACATGCTCATAAATGCATTTTGCTAATGTTCTATTTGTCTTCGTGACTTAGAAAGCTGGACAAGAAATGCAGAAAGCAAGATAAACAACCCCTCTGATTTAATAAACTTCATGTATGAATAGTGTAAGTCGTACACGGAGTGTACTGTGGCCTTGTCTGCAGCTCCCCCTCAGCAGCACACCTTGCATATTAGTGAAAGCATGCTACTGAATGACAGATGTGTAAGACTCTACAGAATCAGTGTAGTGGGTGTGTTACAGTGTCCACAGATGAGTAACACAACACCTTCATTGTTAAAATGCCAGATGGCACTTAAATAATAAAGTGAAACACATTTAATTATTTATTTTTTGTGTGTTTGCACAGAGCTTAGCAAGAAACATGTGCCAGATATCTAAAAATAGAAACCAGATGCATTTAATTAGTTAGGAAAGGTCAGATTTAAGTGTAGCTAAGCGGGTTTGCGTGATACGGTGCAGTGCTCAGAATGTATAGCTCAAATCACCGTATCTTCAGTAGCTGAATGGTTAGATTCACAGCCTCGTGTGCAGTAGGCCATTCAGCTTTTTACATGCGATAGGGAAATGTTATAATTTTTTTTAATATCTATATATTGGCATTTGTTAACCAGGGTAGCTCAGCTGGACCAGAAGCCCATTTTCATTGGAGACCCTTGAATAAAAGCCCCAGATACACACAAGTGTCTAATACATTAAAGTTACACTCCAAGATAATGTAGTGAAATGCATATGTTTAGGAACTATAAAGTAAAATAGATACACATAATAATAACATATAATTAATGAACAATTAGTTTCTATAATTTTTTTTTATTTTTGAAAAACTCTGGTTTGCCTGTAGCTAAGTGCTGCTAAACATTGCTAAGCCACGCCAATCAATGCTTAAACAGGATCTATTTTAGCAGTACTTAGCAATGCGCAGCTCGGCTTAGCTGATTTGGGCACTGCTAAGCAATGCCAGTTTAAGCAGTCCTCAGCTCAGCTAAGCTGGTTTGCACACCCCTAACCATTGCTAAGCATTCCCTCTCTAAGCACTGCTCAACTAAGCTCAGCGGGTTTGCGAGGTGCTACGCAGGGTTGAGCATTTTTAAAAATGGCCAATGGTGGCAAAGGGTGGGAAAACTGCCTTATTTAAATGTAGTAGGCAGGAATACTGCCAGAACCTGTTGGAGTTTGATCACTGCAGGCGCTATGGCTGGAGTTGGAGAGACTGCATACTTCCAGGTGCAGTGCTGGGGCATTTTGGAGTCCAGGGTCATGGTTGGGCTCCTTGTGAAAGACCATGATGACCGGCTACTGCAGGGCCAGAACCAGGAGTCCAAATACAAATCAGATGCCCTAGGACCAGCTGGCATGTGACCTCATACTACAAATGGCATGCCCCACACTGGTTAGCAGGTGCATCATCATTATGATGACCTGAAGTATAAGAAGGGAGGTCTCTTGGCCCAATGGATCCAAGACTCTCGGGACAGCAATGCCCTGAAGTTTGTAAGTATAGGAACCATTGATTTACCAAATCTAGTATGAATATCTGATAGACAGGTATGCATAATGGTGTGTTTTCCCACCACAGCTGCAGAGGAGAGGGCTCACAACCTGGAGGCCCATGTAGGGCACCTGGCCAGGATGCGCTGAGAGTGTGGAGAGTACAGCTATATCTTGCAATATATATAGTAATCTAATTAAGAAAGAGTACAGTACTAACTGCCAGTAGGTATATTCAGTTGTGAGTGTACTGCAATGAATGTGTTCATAGACCTGGACTGATATAAATGAGTATTGGCAGGTACAGTTCAATATAGATGAAAGCATGAAACATGCTAATGTTAAGGAAAGAAAGTTAATACTGCATTAATAATGTTTGGGAATAATATGTGTATACTGTATTAACAACACATGTTCTGGTAATAAAGTACACCGGCATTGAAAATGTGAAGGGAATAAATTAACTAAATTCCTAATCTACAGAAAATACAGTACAACTGGAGTCGGAATTGTGAAGAAATAAAGTTAGTACTGCATAGATTGTGGAATAATAGCTGTCTTTCAACACCTGCATTATTTAAAGTGGAGAACAATAAAGACTGTCAGCTGTATACTAATCACTGTGTCATGTCACCCTCAATAAATCTGTGTTCTGACAATTGTTGTGTGTATTCTGGGCTGTTGTTCAAGAAATCAAATATTAAAGATGCTGTGAAATAAACACAGGTATAACACCATGAACTGACCGAAGGTTGGCCAATAAAGAATTGTTATTCTAAAGTGTAGATGTGGAGCTGTACAAGATATAATGCAATATATTTGTTCTGCACTAGGATCTGAACCTAGAATAGTACTGTCTAAGGTATTATATTGTGTTTCTTCCAGGATTGTCTTGTTGTAACCTTTGCATTCCAGCTATATGCATTCCTGAATGTAGATATGCTAATGCAGGCAAGTATGAAACTGTAATAGCTGTAGACTGCAAATATACCATCTGCAAATGTATATGCACCCCAGCACCCCGATATGGTCTGTACAGATCATACATAATTGTGTACACCTGCATTCCAAGTATTAATACACAGTTCACCTACTATCTCTGTCATGCATGAATCTCATTTATGTATGTTCAATTGTCACTGCAGTCTTGTGTGGCACTCTGCCTATATTACCAGGTCAGACTTTGTCACTAGGTGAGCTTTAGGTACATATCACTCAATCAACACACAATAGTGGCCCATTAGCTCAGTGTGATAAGCAATGTATATGTTGTTCATTTTGCCATACACAGACTGGGGTTTGAATCCAGGGACAGGTACTAAGATATATTTATAGTAACAGACAAGTAGTACTGACTATTTGTAGAAACAGTTATGTATTGTTAACATATATTCTCCCCACAGGACTTACAGGTAAATAAATGTCTGTAGTAGCTCTATGAAGGGTATACTAATGTCTGTGTTCAGATGAACTAGTGCGTAAACAGCATTGCTCAGCAAGGTGATAAAACTCCATTAAATAAAACGCCATGAAGCACACTACTATCCCAAGTTAATAAGGCAAATTAAATGGTCTGTTGTTGATACAGCTGTATGCCTGGTGCATCTGTGAATGTCTACTGATAGTCTAACCCCATGCGTGCCAATGATGGCAGGATAAGTGTAAACTCTCTGTACTGTGCACAATACATGTCTCTCAAGAGTCATGCTGTCACTGATAGTGATCACTGCAGCCAAACACCTTGGACCCAGATATAAACCCAGTTGAAGCATGTCAGTAGCACACTCACACAACATCAGTGCAGAGTACACCTTGGTAGTCATATATGTTCCCCTGACAAGTAATAGTCCCCTGTAGATATGTACCTGTAGGCGTTATAGCTTGGTCCATCCCATCCCATCCCATTCGGATAGCTTGAGAGGTATGTACATGCTACAGAATTTATAGGGCACTTGTAGACATAAAGTAAGGGCAAACCTGTAGAGTATTCAGCAGTACTGTTGTGAAAAATATAGCCTATACAGTTGGTAATGGAATGCCCCCCCTTTATCTGCATCACAAATTATTATTCGTATAATATGGGTATGGTTCCATTTTCACATATGTTGTTCTCAAAAAATTAATGTTGGGCCTTGTGTTGTATTATTGGTTATATATTACAATTGTTGCATACTAACATACCTTGTTGAAATACCAATGTTGTTGGCCTTTTGCCATAACTCTTACTGGTATGCTGTTACAGTAATGACTATTATTCCATTTATGCCTGTGTTCTGTATGCTATGCAATTCTATTTTCTGTGTCAATTGGAACACCCATGCATGCTGTTAGAACTAATGTTGAAATGTTCTGTTCATGACTAACCTATACACTTTAACAAACCAGAACACATAACATAATTGGGTAGGCCATTTCCAGAGGATACACCTATCCCACCTCATGTGGCCATAGCACTGGGTCCCAGCACATCTGGTACTCAACCTGGAGCTGTCCCCTCTGCTGGTCCTGCACCACCCATGGGTGGAATCATCTCAAGGGATGGGGCCTGCTCCCCTCCCCCGGGTGAGGGCATGGAGAGG
>NC_056729.1:1060288750-1060333750 GCF_019279795.1 Protopterus annectens
GCAGTTGAGAGAACAGTGCTTCAGGACTGATCCTGTGGGATGCATGCAGTACACAGCCTAGACTTGGGGTAAGGTACAGGTCATGTGGTGTGGCTGGCATCCTTTTTACTAGGTATGCAAATCAGAGTGAGGTGTCAGTCCCTAGCTCCCTAGGTTGTCAGTGCATGTGCTATGCGTTGCCTCTTTGCCAAGTCCAGGGCATACTGGGCATGCCTACATTTGCCTACAGGGATAGGCTCGGTGGGTTCCTCCTCCAAGTCCCCTAGTGGCTGTGGGGACCTTGGGACTGGTGGGAGGCTGTGGGTCCCTTCCCGGTGATGTTCCTGCTGCAGATATTTCTGCAGGATCATATTGTGTATGGCACATACCATGAACATGTGTGCACATGTGGCTGGAGAGTACTGCAAGGCTCAACCAGATATATTGAGACAGTGGAACCGTGACTTGAGATACCTTAACACATGCTCTATGATGTTTCTAGTTTGTGCATATGCCTCATTTTGGCATTCTTCAGTAGGTGTGTGTGCATTTCTGATGGGTGTTATCATCCATGGTTCCAGTGCATAGCCAACATCCCCCAGCAGATGGCCATATAGGATGTTCCCCATGGCAAATGTCTGGTAGCTGTGAGACATGCCAGATGTGGGAGTCGTGATAGTTGCCAGAGCTGTCAGCACACACATTCATGATGATGCCCTGGGCATTGCACATGACTTGGCAGTTGGAGTGATACCTCTTGTGGTTGATGCAGGCCCTACCCTCTTCACCAGGTGGTGCTTTGATGTGACCATGCATGCAGTACTTCAGGGTAGTGTGCTACACAGTGGAAGAAAGGAATATTGCTGACCCTCTCCTCAAGGGTGCGTGTTAAATATATGTGCTCACTGGCATGTGCTTGCATGCCATCCAGGAACTGGTGGAGTACCCTGGATGCAGATACGTGTGAGATCCCCATTATGTCCCCAGTTGGTCTTTGAAAAGTATCTGTAGCTAATATTCTAAGGGCTACACATACCTTTGTTTCCACTGGGACAGGTTCCCCTCTGTTCACTCTGGGTCTGAGTTGAGGGCGGCACAGCTCAGTGAGTTCTTGTAGAATGTCCCTGTCCACCCTGTAGCACTCTACAATCTCCAGCTCATGTAGCCCCTGGAAGGTCACGCTGGGCCTGAACACTCTTTTACTTCTCAGTCTAGGCCTATTGTCAGCATCATTATCTTCACTGACCTCAGCCTTAAGCACATACAGATGCAGCAGAGCAGCAGCAGCCCCTAGCATTTGGTCAGTTAAAATTCCCAAGTGTGTACTCCAATGGTGCAGAGTATGTGGGATAATCAGATTGTAGGGTGTATGCATACTTTATAGTGGTGTGCTGCAGTTGGAGCCTATGTGATTGGCTCATTATGCTGCATTCCACCTGATAGGGATATCATTGGGGGTTTGAATGGGCAGGTGTCTGTTGATCAGGGCTTATCAGTCATTTCTACCTGATTGGCTTTCCCAGACTATTTTTTTCCCTATTTCTTTCAGTGCTAAGCAGTGCAGTATACCTTGCAAAACCGTGCTGCTAGTGTAAACAATGCGCAGCAGTTTTGACACTCCCCCAACCATGGGCATGCTCAGCTTTTCTTAAACTAGCTAAAACATGCTCAGCAACATCAGACAGACACCCCTGTATATAATGCAATAAATTTGCAAATGCCTGCTTTACACTTTTTTACAGTTTTTCTTTTCTTTTCCATAACGGCATGTAAACATAATATATGTATCAAAAAATTATTATTTTTTTAATGATTTGCATTGCTTTCTGGACTCACTGGCCATAGTTTTGGCCATTTGTATGGCTACAGTACCACACCCACCCTTTATTGTAGGCTTTTACAGCTCCTGTTTAAAACTTATAGTCTGGTACACGGTTTCTATCTGCGTACATTCCCTACACCAACATGGCACCTACACGGGTGCCTTTCTGAGTGTTGAATCACAAATCCACCTAATTTGCATGTTTTTCACCAGCTTATGAGGTGATTTGCATTCCATGGACACCTCCATGTCTGCATGTTCATGCATGTCCCTCAGCCCTGCTTCCTGGATCACTCGGCGGCCGTGTTCTGTGTTCGGGCTGTAACAGTATTCCTACATGGAGAATTGCTCTGTGTAGAATTTATTGAATTCCACCCAACATGTTTAGAACTGCAAGTATACCTACTATTTGCAGACAAAATTATATGAGAAACTTGCATAATTATAGAGCTGGTACTGGAAATGTAACAACATAATTTGCAAGTTTGGCATTTATAAGTCCCACAACATCCATTATTGCTAATAACAGTTAAATTATAGTTGTTTTCATTGAAACAACTAGACAAATTAGAATATTTTTTATAAGTAAAATTAGGAACATCACTAATAATCTTAGCCAGCTCTCTATTACCAAAAACTATGTTCCAATTATTGTTGACTATGTTCTTTACATTAGTTGCATCTCTGCAGATCGGAAGTGCGAAAGAATTTATAAAGGTATTACATTATGAACTTTTAACTTTAGTTTTATATTCTTTTAAAAGAATACAGTAAAACTTTTTTCAGAAATTTTATTTAATGTGACTGTAGGATAACCATAACTTTCAAATAACTTAATTAACTTCATAAAGTCTTCTAAACAGTAATATCATTACTGACTAACCGGTTTAAATGAATAAATTGCCCTCTGACAATATTCCACTTCATAAAGGGGGAAGCATACTAGAAAAGTATAAATAATTATTTACAAATGCAGATTTGTGGAATATTTGGCTGTGAAACTGTTTTGGCACAACATCAGTAGTAATAAGCAAGTCTAAGAAATTCAGAGAAGTGCGTTTAGCACTTACAGTAAATTTAAGAAAATCAGTACTATTATTAATATCTGCGAGAAAAGGCATAAATTCATCCCAGGTACCATTCCATATAAATATTAAATTGTCAATGTAATGTTTATAAACAGAGACATAGCAATAAAAGTATGCTTAACTAAGAACTCCTATTCCCACCAAGCCATGACCAAATTTGTGAATGCAGGAGCCATTCTAGCACCCTTAGCTACACCTTTGTGTTGCTGGTAGATCTCGTTATGAAACATAAAAAAAAAAATATTGGCCAATACTAAGTCTAACAGTAAACACTAAGTGTTGATTTGGCCATTTTATAATGAGATAAACTTGCTTAAATGAAAACATATAAAATCAATGCCGATATCCCAAGGAATACAAGTATGTAATGAAACAACATCTATGGAAATTAACATTGTTTCAGTACTAAGAAACTAATAATTCCATAACATATCCAAACAAACCCAAGAATCTTGCAAGTAACCCTGTGAATTTTGTACTATGGGGTTGAGTATGGAATCCAAATAAATGGCTATGATTTCAGTGTTACTATGATGAGCAGAAACAATTGGTCAAAATGGGGGATTAGTAGCAGCCTTATGGATTTACGATATTCCAAAAATGACTCCTAATTTAGGATGGTCACTTCTTAAAAAATCATAGATATGATAATCAATATATCCTTGAGTTAATAAGTCAGGTAAAATAGTATCTACTTGACTAAACATCGCTAACATAACATACTTAGGAACTAAATTATAATAGTATCAGATAACATCTCAAGAATGCATTTGTTGTAATTATCACTATCTATCAAAACTATGCCATTACCTTTATCAGCTTTTAAGATTCATAACTGCTTATTATTAGTCATGTTAATTAGAGCTTTATATTTGCTATAAGTTAAATTAATTTTCTTAACAACATTTTTCTTCCTGAACATAGCTTTAAAGTCATGGATACAAGCTTCTGAAAATACAATAAGGGTATTAAGTAAATGTAGGTTATAAGTGCTTTGCTTACGTAAAACATTCAAATCACCTTCATAAACCCTTATTGTCATGAAGAATATACTTCAAATTAAATTTTTTGACATGTAATTTAAATTCAATAATCAATTGTGCATTGTTTGTTCCCAGAACAGGAATAAAAGTGAACCCCTCATCCAAAAGGCTGCGTTCATCATTAGTTAAAATGCGACAACTAAGATTAAATACAGGACAACCTACTTCCTTCTTGGTCTACCTCTTGCCGATGTGTTCTGTTGACCTCTGGCTCTGCTGGTCATGAAAGTCTGTTGGTTTGACACCTTTGGTTCAAGGTGAAAAGAACCATCAACAGTTTGATTAAAATCAGAGTTAGAACCCATGGCGTCATGGTTCTGTGAGCATATACCCAAAGGTGGAAATTCAGAACCAAAACTTGAATTACTTGTCATAGGTGCACAGGAAGGTTTGAGCATGATGGGTGTATTAAGATAGTCTGAAAAATTATTCACACCATGTTGAAAGTTGTTATTGGTGTACGTGACCAATGGATAAGCAGACTTCTGTATATAACTTTCCGCATCCTTTTTAAATTTCTTTTGCTTACGAGCAATGATAGTGCCTACGTCTATCAATTTTATCTGGAATGCTATGATACAATGTAGCCGAATGATGAAAACAATGATGCTGTCTAATCTCAGTCCTCAAGTCCATAGCAACCTGACATAAAGATTCTGTTTTTGTTTAATTAAAAAGGGCAAATTCCCCAATTCCCCACTGTACTGAAATGTCAGTACAAATACTTTGATTTTTCAAAATGGCGGTCATATGAAGTTTGATGTTCTGAAAAGTCGATCTTCTGAACTAGACCTATATATATTTTGCAGGAAAGCAACAAATTCACATAGGTTATTATGACTGAAAGAAAAATAGATGTAAATTATGACAATTTTATTGACACAGCATTTCTAAAAGATAATAAATGGTAAAATAAAACAACGCAATACAATTTATTTCACTTAATGTTAAAGGCATCAGCAGTGGAAGTAAAAGAAATTCATTACCCCCCTCCCTTGCATCATTCATTCTGGCCATCCCACTGTCCTTGTCCATTGTCATGTCTACATGCTCTTCCTTCGCCCCTGGGTTGTTCATAGTGAGCTGTGACCATGGTGGATCTTAAGGGCATCCTGGGGGGAGATGGCAACTGCTTCTGCTGTTGTGGGTGAATTATTATAATCTACTCTTATTTCCCCTCTTCCCCTCCCCTGCATTTGTCAGCAACAATGAGGGCTACTTCACTCTGTGAGCCATGTCTCTCCTCAGCAAATGCCCTTCACCCTTGATGGACATGCCTATCCCTCCCTGTGAATGCCTCAGATGCCTAAGCTGTCAAAAGAACTCAAAACCATAATTAGGGCTTCATCCATCTATGAAAAGAGATTAATTATTCAGATTTTTAAATGTAAATAAAACATATGCAGTATTGCTTCAAGAAACCAGTCTACGTGAAAAGGGTATTAACAACTTAAACAATAACATTATTCTGTGTTAGCAGCTTCATATTTTATAGAAGAAAGGGGAGGAATAGTAATTCTATGGAGCAATTTGACAATTATGCCTATTTCTTGTTTATATTTTCTGACACTAAAGGAATGTTGTCCTTGATTATCATTAAATATAATGGAATGATATACACCATAGCAAACCTGTACTAATTTCCAGGGTATGGGGTTAAAATAGCTAGAGAATGCTTGAAACACTATTATGTAAAATTAAGGGAAGTTTAATACCAAAAAGTTCAGGGCACATATTCCAGTGCAACCTGCATTTTTTTTCCGGTATAGCTGCAAGTTGTCTCAACTCTTTTATTGTATTATATAAGTCTCTTAGAGGTGTAGAAAGCCCTGAAGTGTGAGAAACAAGGTTTTCATGAAAAGGGAAAAAAAAGCATTTATTTAAATTCTTAAATATTTTAAGTCGCACATATATTAAGTTGCACTTATATTGTCCTGGGGGTGATACTTTTCATACTTTTCTGCTTTTTCCATATTTTAGCTAAAAAAGTTATCTGTTTATATTTTTTAGTTTGTTCTGTAGATTCACTTGCAGTTGTGGAAAGATTGTCTATTACTGCAAACTTTAACATAGTTTAGAATTATACTGCACTTGTATCTCTATAAGTAGGGACCTTCATTCATAGTTATGCCAGAACTGTAAACTGTAAGATTTAAGTCTCATTTATTTATTTATTTATTACAGGATTTTTCCATAAACAGCATTGCTGCTAAATGTCTGCATAGTTTGATGGCTTAATCTGTGGTGGGATTGCGGTAGTGCCAGTGTCATGAACTCTACTACAATATTTGTGCTACAGTACTTTTAAAGCTGTTTATGTTTCAGTTTTCTGCTACACTTACCTCTTTAAAGTTGGATTCTAGTATCTCTTTGTTTACTTTGCTACTGTTTTCTCCCTGTTCTTTGTGTCTCACCCCACTCCCACTGAGACATTAAGCTAAAGCTTTTGAAATTCAAGCAACAGGGCTAGATCTTCAGTACTGGCTTTATTTGATTGGACCCCTATCCAGCACATCTGCTATATTTAGCATAGATCTACACTCACCCAGGGTCTTTTATTTAAGACTCTGAGAGGCGTAGGAAGCCCTGAAATGTGAGAAACAATGTTTTTATCAAAAGGAAAGAAATGTTTTATGTCAATTCTGCTTAAAAAATTTAAGTTGCACTTGTAGTGTCCTATGTGGTGATACATTTTTGTACTTTTCTGCTTTTTTCATTGTTTTAGCCAAACATTTACCTGTTTACATGTTCATAGTTTGTTCTCAGACCATAGTCTTGTAACTTAATTTGCAGTTGTGGGAAGATTGTGTTTTACTGCAAGATTTTAGCATTGTTTATACATTATACTGACCTTCTATTTCTATAAGTAGAATTTCTTGTGAAAACTTTCTGTTAGTATTTGGCCCCTGTCTGGGGCCTTAATATTGTAGTTATCATAGTTAGGGAGGGGCAGAACTGTGAAATACCACAAGATTTAAGGGACATTTACTCATTTATTACATTTTTTTCAATAAACAATGTTACAGGTAATTTTCTGCACAGTCTTCTGTTTTTCCCCTGTTCTTTGTGTCTGCCCCAACTCCCACTGAGACATTACGCTAAAGTTTCCGAAATTCTAACCTTAGGGCTGGAGCTCCAGTATTTGCTTTGTTTGATTGGCTAACTCCCTAGCAAGTCTACGTCTTGCAGCTTGAATTTTCCCCAACCCTTGTATCCTTTTCATGTTGTGATTTTAAAAGACTGTGTCTCTGGCTTCCATCCCTTATGATAATCTTACATCCAAAGCCCCTGTCTCCCCTCTCTCATTGCTATTGTCTGCTGTATAAGTTAAGTACTTTTCCAACCCATTGTTTTCCATATATCAATAATACTAAGTGCCCACCTAGCAAACCAGTATTGCACTTGAGTAAACCTCCCATACTGCAAATTGTCTCCTGCTAATTTTCCCATAGCTACCATCTGTTTAGCACCTTGCCATGCTGTGAGAGTGTCCTGAGTTAATCCTTGACAAATAAGAGATTTATTTTATTGTTTTGCACTTCATTTAACAGTTTTATAGTGCTACTGCTTTACTGTTGCTTTATTTGTTGATTTTGTCTTTTTATCATTTTAGAGGTCCCAAATACATGTTTGTTTAACTTGTTTTGTTGTAGCATTGCACTACCAAGCAATCTTTTTACGTTAATATGTCAGCAGTACCCTGTGCAGATGCAAATGCCAAGATAGTAACTTTTATTTATAAAACTACCCTTAGGGCTAAAACCTGTAACTTAACATGGATCAATCAAAGCCACGAATGGAGACAAACCTAGTATAGCTAGTTGTGTGTTAAACAGCACTACTATCAAATTTTAGCACAGTGTAACCTAATTTAGTGCCAAACCCCAGAGACCACCCAAGGAGACCTCTGCATAACCCAGTCCATAACCTACAGTAGCCCACCCAAACACAGGTCCAGACAACATGGATATGCAATTTCCAAACTCTTCCATAGCCAGCTTGGTAGATATGGACATCCTGAGACAAAGCAGCAATTACATCCTGAGACAAAGCAGCAATTTTCTCATGTTCACAAACAACCATTTAATCCCTAGCCTTAAGCAGCATCCTACCATCACCCAGAATGATGCCTCAATACAAACAGAAAATTATTGACTTTAACAATTGCTTAGTTTCTGGTGACATTTCAAGAGGATCCAGTACCTGACAGCCTGGGAGGGCATGATTGACAGACCATGATGCTTTGCCAAAGATGGCCTTTATCTGTCTTCCTTGGACTTCAGCCTTCTGGCAAAGGCTCTTGCCTCCCCCATAGTTCAATTTTTTAGACAAATTCATGTGCAAAATTACTAAAGTGAAAAATTCTTCTAAATGAAATTTAAAGGTCATGCTGCTAAATGCTATGAGTCTTAGCATGAAACTGCACTCATTGCAAGCATTTCTTGCCCTGGAGGACACTGACATTTGTGTAATCACTGAAACCTGGTTCAAAGCTGCGGAGAGCACCCCAGTCTTTCCAGGTCACTCATCCTAACATACTTTCAGTCCCCAAATGGAAGGCTACAAAGCCAAAGGAGGTGGAGTTACAATATTTATCAAAGACATATACACCTCCAGGCTGGTCAAACAGTATATGGAGACACTCCAAGTGCAGTTAACTGTTGACAAAACACCTATTTAAATCATAGCTAGCTACAGACCTCCAACCATGACCCAGGATGCCCACTCCACCTATCTGGACTTACTTGAATCCATCAAGATTCAACCCTCTACCCAGATCATGGGTGACTTTAACTACCTAACCATAGAGTGGAAGACCTATTCTAGCCCAAACATGAAAGCCCAGAGATTCCTCGACTTTGTCAGTGCCAATGCATTGGATCAGCCAGTCAATATCCCCATGACAGGTGAAAATATCCTGGACCTGGTACTAACCAACATGAGTAGCCACTGTAACACCTCTACAGTGTCATTCTCCTTGGTAAGATCTGACCATAAAGTCATCACTTTCGAAGTCCCCATCTTCTCTGTCCCCCCTTGTCAGGGTCAAACAAAAAAAAACTTTTCCAAAGTTGACTACAATCTCCTGAGAGCAGGTATGAACAGCTTCACAGCCACTGTCCCTTCAGTTGGAACTAGCACTAATGTCCAAGCCTACAGCAAAAAAAACTATATGAACGCCTACATAGCTGTATGGACTCAGCAATACCTGACAGGACCAAATTATCTTCCTCAAGGAAGAGTAAACCTGTCTGGTGCACAGCAGCAATAAACAAAACTCTATAATAAAAGGAAAAAAAATGCTGTTCAGGACCAAGAAGGAGCAGGTGCCAAGTTGGATTAAATCTCTCCATTGTCTGAACAAGCAAATAATGTCACTGGTGAAATCCTCTAAGGCTAACTTCAAATCCAGACTGGCCACATCCACTAAGGACAATCACAAGCCCTTCTTCATATACGTCTGAAATCTCAAAGCTGCTCTAAACTGGTGGTCAAGAACCACCACTTACACAAAAGTCATAGATATAGACAGCCTGCTGGCAGACTCCCCCCCCCGTCCCCCCATCAGGAAAACAGGACTTCCTCAGCACCTTCCCACCTCCCCTCATCACCAAGTAGTAGGTCTTTAATGCCCTCTCAAAGGCAAAAAACACAGTCTCCATGGGACCTGACAACATCCCTGGCTGTGTCCTACATGAACTCAGACATGAGCTCTCAGCTCCATTAGAAACCCCAAGCCTGAGCACCAGCTTCATCCCATCTGAATGGAGGACAGTCACTGTCATCCCTCTACACAAAAGTGGAGCATCCACTGACCCAGACAATTATAGGCCCATCAGCCTAACTAGCCTGATCTACAAGACCATGGAGTGCATTATCATGGACCTTACAAACAAAGACGCTGGCAACCTCCAAACACTTGACCCCACACCATTTGGTTTTGTCAAAGGGAGATCATGCCTGTTAAATTTAGTTGACTTCTTAGAAACAGTCACCAAAGCCATGGACGAGGGGAAGATGGTGCACACCACCTACCTTGACCTAGCGAAAGCCTTCAACACTATTCCCTATTCAGGCATAATAGATAAACTCTCCCAGCTAGGCACCAATGTGTATTTTACCAGATGGGTAGCTAACTGGCTCACTGATAGAACCCACTCAGCCAAATCAGGGGGAGCCACCTCTAGTAGTAGACCCGTAACAAGCAGTGTACCCCAAAGATCAGTCTTGAGGCCTTTACTGTTTGGGATATACTTTTCTTAGGTGCAAGTCAAAAATGTGGTCTGTGGCTGACCAGGTTTGCAGATGACTGCAAGCTGGGTGCTGTCTTAAATTCCCCTAGTGATGTGAACATTCTCCAATAGGGCCTTACCCAAACTAATGACTGGTGCTAGAAGCATGGACTCAGACTGAATGCCAATAAATGCATTATTATCCCCTTTGAGGAGATTGGTGTCCCCACTAATTATCACATTAATAACAATGTACTAACCATGCAATCAGTCGTGTGGGACTTGGGCACCCAGGTTGATAGCAACTTGACTTTTGACCACCACATTGTCTCTGTTGTATGGAAGGCTTTCTGCATGGCTCACCTCATAAGTTAGGGTATTTCATCCAGGAACAAGGAGGTCATAACATCTCTGTACTCCTCCCTTATCCATTATCCTGACTCATTATCGAGTATAATGCCCCTTTTGGCAATGTACCTTGCCAAGCACATGCAGCAGCTGGAGAGACCACAGAGGTTCCTGACCAGGAAAATCCAGGGTCTCAAATACCTATCATATACAGATAGGCTAAAAACCCTGTCCATCTACTCAATCTCATACAGACTGCTCAGAGGAGATCTGTGTCTGCCATACAAGGCCATCTCAGACCCAGCCTTTATGGAATTGCTGCATATCTGTAAATCAAACTCCACTCAAGTAACCTGCATGCTAGGCATCTACCTGGTCTGTGACATTAATAGAACTTGTCAGGAGGATAGATTTGTGCCCCAAAGACTCCCCCATCTGTGGAATAGACTCCATCTCCATGTCAAGCAGAGTACCTCTCTAGTTATCTTTAAGAGGAACCTGGATGACTGAATGGGAAACAGAAAATACACCCCTGGGATCCCACCTGTGTCCCTGCTGGACAGGGGACACAAGTGCTGACTTTGTGGGAACATGGGTGAAACTCTTGGCTAGGCTTATAGGGCCTTTGGGCCAATAGCCTAATATCATCCTATGGACCTATTAAAAAAACAAACACAGTATGTGAGAGATGCACAAGCACAATTTCACTAGATGCAAAAAAGATGCATACAAGCAAGTTTATCAAGAACACACAAATCACACCCATCACACACAGTGTCCACCACATATATTGACCAACTGAGTCACTAAAAAGCAATTGTCCCACTCCTCAAAGAGCATGTAAGTCTATAAAAGGCAATGCCAATTTCTAAAGTACTCACCAAAAGCAACAACAAACATCACACATATGCCTACACCCAGTGGTTCCACAAGAGAAAAGCTGATAAGGCAAGCCAACACGTTACCAGGACTCTTGTCATAGGGGACTCCATTGTATGACACACATGTACTCAACTCAGCAGACTGAACAAGAAAAAGATAATGGTTACTTGCTCATCTGGAGCTGGGATCTACAAAGTTAGAGATGCACTCCAGTCACTGCAACAAAGGTAGCAGTATGACTCTATCATAGTTCATGTGGGTTTTAATCACCTGAGACCTACCTCCCTGGACTGTATGAAGACAGACATTATTGAAATCTGAATATGTGTGTCAGGCAGGTATGTGCCTTGCAATGAGTAGAATTCTACCTTCACCAAGAATGACACCACAAACAAAAGATGACTTACTTCAATAGTTGTCTTACCTAATGATGTCTTTCAGACAGGTAGATTCAATATTTGTCAACATGGGAGGACATGCTAACAAACCACATTGCTTTGCAAAGGATGGTCTACATCTGCCCTCCTTAGGCTTCTGAACATTGACTAAAACTTTATCCACCCCCTTAGAGCCTTTTTTTAGGCAATGTCAAATTGACAAACCTGCTGTCATAGTAACTGCAACCTGAAGAAACCTAATGGTGTTACTATTCAATGCTAGGAGCCTAAACAAGAAACTTCACAACCTACAAGCTCTCCTCACTCTGGAGAATAGAGACATCTGCTCCATTACTGAGAGATGGTTTAAATCTACAGAATGTATTCCAGCAGTGCAAGGCTTCACTGCCTTCCATATATTTAGACCATCAGCTGCACAGACAGGGACAAAAGGAGGAAGAGTCTTGATCTACATTAACAAGTGTTGCTCTACGTTGGTTAAACAGGACAATGCTCTGCAGTTTATCCATGTGGAAATCATCATGACAAAGTCCCCTACTATAGCTTAGCAACCTATAGGTCACCATGGGTGTCACAAGAATACCATAGCTTGCATCTAGTCCTAATAGAAACACTCACCATTAAATCAAATACTCTATTCATAGGTGAATTTAACTATCCCTTTATAGACTGGGAAACATAAACTGCCTCAAACTCATAGACACAATAATTTCTGGACTTTAATACCTTTGACTAGATAGTGTGCTTACCCACCAGAGATTCAAACATACTGAACCTGGTTCTCGCCAATACAGGAGAGCACTACACAGACTCCGGTGTCATGTCCTAACTGTCTAAGGTCAAACCACAAATCTATCTCCTTCAAAATAAAAGTCAGCACTGTAAGCCCAGTAAATTCTGTAACAGTAATGAACCAAAGCAAAGTACATCCTATTAAGTAATAGTCTGTGAAATTCTAATGCCCCTTTTAACCCCGTGTTGACATCAACCTTTGTGGAATTGTTCACAGAGACCCTGTATAACCATTAAATGGCTGTATAGAGGCTGTGGTACCTGCTAGAAGTAAGCCAACTCTAAAAACAAACCACATTGGTGGAATCCTAAACTAGCATCTGTATTTGTGGTGCAGCAGTTTTTGGCAGTTTACAGATGCTCTATGCATCAATTAATCATATGTTATATTTCATTGATCTTTTAGTATAGCTATCAATATTCTTAATTCAATAAATCCATATACCTGTAATTTGGAGTATGCAGTTATTCTGAAGGCATCTTTATTGTGTGCCTTAATGTTGAAGCAAAAATGTCAGTGTATGTCAACATCAAAACTTGCCATATTATTAACTTCATGGTTACTGTAGGTTGAAGGTGTAGTCAGTATTCATTTATCCCAAGACTGCATAATCTCATTGTTAACATATTTAAAGATATAGGAGTATAAGGTATACGTTTCTTTGCATTTCTTTACATTGGTCAATCTGTCACCAACCACTTTTTTACATTTTTACTTCAGGTTTAGGTGTCATATCAGCATTATTAAATATTGCCAAATCACCTAGAGCCAATGTTTATGCTACCAAGTGGCTAGCCATGAGGTATGCAATATCATTTTTTTTTTATTTCTCAATGTTAGTAGGTGTGTAGACATTATACCAGTGAAGGTATTTTAGTGTGTGTGCATGATTTTCATGTATTTTATATGTCTTATATATATTTTTATATTTAGCATTTCATGATATATGATTGTGTTTTATATGTTAATAGATTGTGATAATATGTATTTTTTGTGTGGAGTGACTTTAAGTTTCTAAGCAGGATTCAATAGGGAATTAAGGGAAGTGATGCAATGCTGTCTATATTAATGCACCTCTGTCCTGTGTGTTTTTTAACATCTGATGAAGCAGTTAGATTAACTGTGAAAGCGCTTATGTTGGTTCAATAAAATAGTTTATACTGTGTTGACTCTGGAGCCATTAGCGTGTCCCCCTTTTCTTCTGCTTGCAGGATCTTTGTTTCTACTAAGTGGGACATTTATCCATAACGTGGATACTTTTTGTGGATTTGTAGTATATATAAATTGTTTAATGTAAGATGCAAACACCCATCAGTGATAAACTGTCCATTTGTGGCATGCATAGTCAGTTGCTGCTTGTATACTACCGAAACCAGAAGGTATAGTAGAGATGGTAGCAAACAAACCACACACATTATAGTATGAGCACTCTTAAAACTAATATTAGGGAAGGCAGTGCTCATTTTTGACATTTAGAGCTAATGTAATATCTAATACTTGGGCAAAAACAATGACAATGTATGACTGATGACCATGATTAACAAGCCCTAGATCACGTAGTGGTCTAAGATGTATACTGTGTGCATTTAGAGGTAGTTTTTTCCTTTGATTGTATTTAAGAGTTGTCCTGATCTCATCTGTTTAATTTGGGGTCACCAAAGTGACAAGGAGTTAGAGGTCTTAGGTATTCAAACCTTTGCCTTTGTTTGCTTATTTGTTCTAGATATCACCTAACTAGCAGTTCCTTTGTGGTTTCAGTACAGTATGTCTTTTCTTGGTGCACACTTTACTAGAACAGGCAGGACAGTGCTGCAAATACCCAAGTTTATAATTTTAAGTTTAAAGCAATTCACTACCTTATTATTCCTTAACAGATAGGTTTTGAGCCTTCTGGACATTGACATGTTAGTGCATGCATTTTGTTATCACTACAATGTACCAGAATATTTGTGTTTGCAAGCATTAGTAATGCTTATTAGCTGACTGTGAAGCAGGATGCAGACAGAGACAGAGAGAGAGAGAGAGAGTACTTGCATGAGCTATGGAAGAAGTGAGTGCATTTATGAGCTCTGGAAGAACTTTATCAGTTGCCACTCATGATTTTGGATTACAAAAATACAGATACGTCTGGACCCGTGCTTTGATGTTTATTTATTCTACTCTTGAGATAACCAAAATGAGAATTAAATGATTATCTGTTGTCAAGCTGCAGTCTCAGGTACCTGAACGTCGATAAAGTTTCTATGGAGGACCCAACTAAGTATGTTATATTTCACCCTGACTGGACATTGTTAGGCGTCTAATAAATGGCAAATAACATACCCTTTATTTTCATGGTATTAATTACTAGGTGTCTGCTTTGCAGTCATGTCATCATTTAGCTTAAATATCTGCACAAATCACCTTTGTTAGCAGAATCATTCTGTTGTAGATATCTATGTTAGTGGTTTAAAGCAATGTGTTTAAGTAAATTTTACTACTGGTATTTTGTTAAAAAAACAGACTGTGTGAAGATCCTGGAATTTAAAGCTTCAGGCATTCCTACTGAAGTTTTGCACATGGTAGATGGGGGTCACTGTCGCACAGAAACACCTGTTGTCTATAAAGATTCCAATAATTTTAAATTAAGTCTTCTGCTAAAATGTAGATGGAGTCATTTATTGTCTCAGAGAGTTGAAAACAAAAGAAGCTAGGAAGTATTGTTGTAGAGCCTTGAAATCAGTTCATGTATTATAATAATACACACTGGCCACATCTTCCTTAGCCTCCATCTACATCCCATCCCGGACCCTCCGTACTTCTAACCAACAATTACTTGATATCTACCACCCAAAAAGGTCAGTAGGCAAACTACTGTACAAACACTCCCTTGCCCATGCTTGGAACAAACTTCCCCTTGACTTAGGTTCAATCTCCCACACCTCACACTTTAAAAATGAACTAAAAGCTTATTTTCTCAATTCCAGAACCTGCCCTTGCCATGACCCTACCTAGTCTTCCTTCCCTTTATGTACCCTCAAAAGGACCATACTTAGTACCTCATTACACCTCTCTCTCCAATGTGTCTACTATGCATTTGCACAATTTTATACAAACAAAAAATGTTAATTGTTGACCTATTGAACTATATCAATGTAAAATTGTTACTTAGCTTCTTTTTAATGCAACTTTAACTTTATGCATGTATCCCAACATATGTGAATCATTTTGCTATAACTGCCATTATATCAATATTGTTTAAAATTGTACTTGTTTTAAAATGTATCACTGGAGCTTTTCTCCTTGGGTCTCCACTGAAAATGGGCCACAAGCCCAGTTGGACAAACCCAGTTAACAAATGTCAATAAATAAATAAATAATAAATAAAAATGTTGGAGAGTTGCTGCAACCCTCTGAGCTTCCTGGTGCATGTAATACATTGAGCTGTCTTTGTGAAGCACCTCTCGGATGTATATGTGTGGCATTAAGGTCTACTCCAAACCTATGTTCTTCTATGTGAACTTTGCAATACATCACTACAGCAAAAAAAAAAAGTTCAATATTCTACTAAACTGTACTAATGTAGGGCACGTAAAAGTGTTCTTTTCTTTCTGTTCTTGAGCTATCAAAGACTGTAGTAGCACTGAAAGTGTTATCTATGTGCACATATTGCAGTGTCAGCAGTGCAACAAATAGCACCCTCACCTTTGCTGCAGAAGGCTGTGAGTTCTATTTCCACACAAAGAAAATGGATTGTTGACACTGCAGTGCAGCGGGGGGTGCTGCACTTCTGAGCATGTTTTCAGAAGAGATGTTAAACTGAGGGCCCATCTGTCCAAGATGGATGTACCTCAGGTGGATGGAAAAAAATCCCATCGCATGCATCAAAAAAAGAGTAAGGGAGGTTCTCAGATGCCCTGGCCAAATTTCTCCCAGTGTTATACATGCCACCTTGGATCTCCCCTGAAAACAGGCTATTTGCCTAGTGGGTCTAACCATGTCAACAAAATAAAAAAAATTATCTTGTCTACTGAACTGAATTTAACCAGATGAACAACCAACTAAGAAATCCAACGATGCACAAATCCAAAAGGCACTCTTCTGTTTTGAAGTAGTTCAGAGTAAACTTAGTTGTATGTGTTTTCATAGAGAGAGAAGCTTTAGAATTTGTATGCCTCCTTGTGACTGCTTCTGTGCAAAGATAACAGCTGGATAATGAAGAGTTTAGAGCTAGGAAATGTTGTACCCCTGGTTATACTGGGCTGATAAACTGTCAGTAGTTGGGTCACTAATGACTTATGAAACTTGTTTTGTGATTTGTATTAGCAGCTGAATGTGAGCTCATAAAAAACAAATGCAGTGCTGTCAGGAGGAAAATTAATCACAGAAGGACACTGTACCTATCTTCATGCTTCCATGTTTTTTTAATAACATAAAAATGGATTCAGTTGTGCAGTTAGGACTTCTCTTCAACTACTTCATATAATTTTTATATCCTGTGGAAATTTTTGTTTTATTTTGTTTTCCCAGTATTTTATTAGATGTTTTTATGAGCTATTCTGTGCACAGAAAATATTTTGTATATTTATTTATTGTATTTTTGACTCTCTGCTTTTCTGTATAGTCAAATGACGTTATTTTGTCTTGTACCTGGCAGGCTTCCATGTTAGTTGGAAAACTTGATGTAAAAGTTCATATTTGTGGGTAAGGGGCAAGGCCCAAAGTAACAATATACAAGTGTACAGCCTTAGCATTTAGAACTGTTGAATGTGTCAGATGAAAAGTTTCATAGGTAGTTACTAGGTCTACCATCATACCTCTCAACTGTAAAGATTTTATCAGAGTGGCTAGATGTTTGCCTCTAATTTTTGATCTGTTTCTAATAAAATTGTGGATTTCTAGCAATTTGCTGGTAAATCATTGAGGGCTGAAGTAAGAAAATAATGACAGATATTTGAGTTTCAGACTTCATACCCTTCAGAAGATTCTAGTTCTTGCAAAAACTGTTATTCTATCAACTTTCTAAGTTTGTAAGAGCAATATATAAAACATGTCCCTATTTTTGGGCCTTTGTCCCCCCATTATTTATGGCCATTTCTAGACTTTCTGCTCCAAGAGGTTGAGAGGTATGCCTACAGTCCAGAAACCATCAAGGTGCCTAGACCAGTTTTCTAACTTTACTAGACCATTTCTTGTTTAATTTGCTTGTTCAGTCACGCAGCAGCCAAAGGGAGGTTGAGAAAATCAAACCCTGGACTACAGGAAGCAGTTTGTTAAAAGCTTATTGGCTTAATCATCTGTATTATAACAAACTAGACAGATGACAATAGACCTTGTGGACTGATAGCCAATCATCAGATATAGTTACTTGTTTGTTTTCTACGTCAGAGAACTGTGTTCCATGGTCCTTTTTCAGACTCAGCTGTGGAGTGGTGTCTGGTTAAGCAACTTACACAGAGTCATACAATTAGCCAATGGAAGCTAAAAGAATTAAACCTTGGCACCACTGGACCACATGAAACACCCCACAGTTCCTTAAACCTCTAAAAAACTACCAGACAATCCAGTAAGCTGACTGCCAGACATCCTTTAAGTCAACTGCCAGACTTAGCAATAATAATAATAATAATAATAATAGTTCTTACAATATATGTTGTGTTGAAGAAAAGATAAATGTGATGCTAGACAAACCCTGTGAGCTAAAACAAAAGGAAAATGGGATTGATTGGGTATTCCAGAGTTAAACATTTTTCTCTGAATCTATGAATGTTAAGTCCTGGTAGTCATAGCAGAACTCTGATAGGGAAAACACCAGAATATATTAACATAAGTGAGAAGGACATAAGCCCTATGATTCACTCTAGATATAACTCAGAAGAAGTTATACTTTCACTAGAATAGTTAACACCCTCTTCCTTCAATTGGATAATTCATGCTACATTGGGATGGGAGAAGCTGTTACAGCTGGGTGTATTCTTTGACGGGGAGCCATATCTCTTTTCTTTTAACACCTCTATTATATTAACATTTAAGAAAAAGACAAATGCATTAATAAAAATAAAAACAAACCATATTAACATTTATTGTATGTGTTACACATTAAATTGCATATATATTTTCTTTCTTTTTAACAATTATTCAATCCATTACATAATTTGCTCATTTCCTGCCTTCCCTTAAACCTCACTCCTCCAACTACTGAACATTAGTCTACAAGTATCGTTCCCACAAATTCTATTTATTTATGCAATTTGGTCCTTCCCATTTCTAAAGATTCAATCTCTAGTTCTTTTATCTCCTTTAAAATAATATTCAGTACTTCAGTTACAGTTGGTTTAGATTTTGGTTTCCATTTTCTAGTAATTGCTTTTGGCAGCCAACAGCATTAAACCTAGTAAGGACTTACTATGTACAGGCAATTCAAATCCTGTGCCATTTACTCCTCCAACATTTATGACAGAGTATTTTGTAGTGATTCTTTACAATCTGCCAACTCATTAACCCCCCCCCCAAGAAAACATATTCTCAGTTACCGTTCCCTTTTCGATCATACCTCCAGCATTTGGTATCTACCTGAGGGGGAAAATCTCTGAACTCTGCTTGAGGAGCAAAAATACCTGTGCAAATACTTCTGAGCAAAGAGCCTTACATATGTCCTTCCATTGTTCCTTTGTGAATTACCTTTCCAATGTCTCTTTCCAAACTTTTCTGACCTCTTTTGGTCAATTCTTATAATTGTCATGCAATATTTCATAAGCCCTACTAATTATCCCTTTTTTTACAGAAACTTCTGCCTAGAGTCAACTAAAAACTCTACTTAGCACTGTCCTATACCTTTTACTTCACCAATGCTCTGATATCAGTCCTTGGTAGTGAAGAAACTCAAACCTGTAGTCCAAACATCAGCTAGGCCTTATCCCACTCTATTACATTACTCCTTCTAGTCATTTGCTGCCAATACCTCAGTTGCTTTGCCAATTTTCTTCAGTATATTCCAGCCCTCTCTTGCTTATTTTATATGCCACTACTTGAAGTCATTCCTGTTGGCAAAATCTCTTGTATTGGCTTCATCCTTTAAAAACTTGTTGCAACCTTATGAGTATGATGCTGCATATGGCTGTTATTAAGAATCTGTATTCAAAATCCTACTATCTCTATTTCTAAACCCTCCTCTTCCCATTTCATCATTATACCTTTCCACTTTGATTTACAGCCTTCTAGTTGCATTATGTTTATGAGTCTTAAATACAGAGCTCTAAAGTATCCATTCAAATCAGGTAATGCTAAACCATCTGGTTGTATGGGGAAAATCAATGTATCCCACTTAACTTTTGCCCTTTTCCCCACCCAGATAAATTCCTTCAAATCTTTATTAATTACTGTCCATATCTTCTTCTCTGGGTGATAAAATGTGCCTGATATGTATATAATACTAAAGGGACTAAAACATTTTCACTGCGTGCATGTTACATACCCATGTTCATAAGCAAGAGTTTTCAATTTCTCAGTTTTATATTATCTTTTGTTTATTCTTTCCACATAAACTTAGCTGCTGTAATAAAATTATTTTTGGTCCATACTCCTAAATGTTTCATCTTATCATAACCCCATAAATATGGGTATTGCTGTATTAGTCCATGTGTGGATATATAGCTTACTGCTATAGCCTTAGTTTTATTGTCATTAATTTTATATCCCAAAAAGACATGAAACTCACTCACAATATTTCTCAACACCAAAATGTCTGTGTCTGGATTTATTAACTACACAACAATATCATCTGCAAATAAAAATAATTTCTCTTGATCACAATGCCAGTAATATCTTGTGATTCTCTTATTTACTCTGTCAGTAGCTCTAAATATAAGACAAATAACAAAGATGGTAAAGGACATCCTTGCCTGCTTCCTCTGTTGAAATACAATTTGTTGGAGAGGAGCCCTCCCACTTTAATTCTTGCTACAGACCGTTCATATGTCTCCCTAATTAACCGTATTACTCTATTAGCTGACTCTATCCAGTGCTTTCTCTACATCAATACCCACCAGCAGTAGGGGTATTTTTTTACAGTTTGCTTCCCTCTTGATCACCAACCACATTAATCCATGTCTATCACTTTTGGCAACGACTTTGCCATTCTCATAGCCAGTATAGATATAACCACACTATAATCAGGTTTTAACATTGAAATGGGTCTGTATAAAGCTGGGTTTGAAGGGTCTTTAGCCTCTTTAGGTAAAAATGCCACCACGGCTTTGTTCCAAGATGCTGGTGCCCCCCCCCTTTCAAAATGTTGTTAAACAAAACTTTCCATATCCTTATCATTTTTTTCCTTCTACCTTCGAGCTTCCACAGGAGTACCTTCTATTCCTGGAGACTTCCTTGTTTATTAGTTATACATCACTATTTTAGGTCATCTCTTACTATCTTAGCTATTAACTGTTGAACCTTGTCTTCCTCTAACCCTGACATAACAGTCTTCCACAAATATTTCTATTTGTTGATTTTCTTGATTTCCATATTTTTCTACTTTATACAAAATTTCACAACATTTCTGAAATAGCATTTCAGAATTTCCATCTAGCTGAAATTTTTATTGCTAACTGTAAATTAAATAATCACAAAAACTTAGCCATAGTAGCAATTTATATCCAACCTGGCAACAACATCCCTACCCTGGAACACTTTCTCTCCTGGGCATCTCAAAACATCTCTTATGAGACTATCATCTTAGGTGCTGTCAATATTGACTGGATCTCCCTTAATTCTTACTCTTCCAATACTAGCATCAATCTCTTTGCATTCTCACAACTCATCACCTCTCCCACTCTTATCAATAAACACACAAATAACTGCACTACCCTTGACTGGATCCTCAACTCTAACCCAAATCTGTATCACAATGCCACTACTCTACCCGATTACCTCAGTGACCATCTCCCTAGCAATGTGTTATGACACTCACCTCATCTTCGAAAACCTCACCAATACAAAGACAACCATAATATCTCTAATTTCTGCACAGATACCTTCAATAATCTTCTTTCCTCTATTAACTGGTCCTTTCTTTACCCCTCCCTCTCAATGAGGCTGTCTCCAAAGTTAACACCTTTCTGAATATCCTAAACTCCCTAGTCCCCACTAGAAAAATAAGAACAATAACAAACTTTGCTCCATGGTTAACCCAATCCACCCATAAACTAATACTTAAATGGGAGAGCACCTGGAAAACCTGGAAAAAAACAAATTCCTATTCCCATCTTCAAACCTATAGAGAACTTAGGAACCTAACCAAGAAACAAGTTGATCTGGACAAAAAACAATACTATCAAAAACCATTAGATAACCCCAACTCCAACACAAAAAGTTTTGGAATAGATTCAACAAAGTCTTATATCCAGGCAACTATTCTGTCCCCAGCCCCTGTCCTAAAAGCTCACCAACAGACACAGCCTTCTTTCTTAATTCCTTCTTCATCGACTTTCTAAAAAAGCTAACTAAATCTAACAACACTTCCCTGTCCCCTTCTGATCCCATTCCCTCTACTAAATACACCCAGTTTTGTATTAAACCTGTCCCTACTGCATACATCATATCTCTTTTTTTCCAAACTGAAAACCTACTCCCCTTCTGCTGGCAAATTACCTCCTATGTTCCTTAAAGTTGCAGCTAACTCTGCTGTGCATGGAGTCTCCATATAAGTAAAACAGGTCAATTTAAGAGAACACAGTCCCTGACATCTGGAAAAAAATCCTATGTCAAACCCCTCCACAAAGGTGGCAATTCAACTTTACAAACCAACTACAGACCTATCACCATACTATCCCCCTTATCCAAAATTCTTGAAAAATGTATTCATAACCTGCTTCTCAAACACATCATACAAGACAATCTGTTAACTCCCACCCAACATGGTTTCCATCCTCACCCCAGCACCTTTACAGCTATCATTTCATTTACACAGAATATCGCCAAAGCATGGGACAATAACAAGCTAGTCTCATGCCTCTTCCTTGCCCTATCTAAATCTTTTGACACTGCTTCTCATGCCCTACTGCTCTCAAAACTTTCTTCCCCTTAACATCTCCTATTCTACTATACAATGGTTCTCTAACCTCTCCAACAGATTCCAGTCTATCAGATGGCATTCTGCCTCCTTCCCCTTTCTCCCATTGCAAACAGGTGTCTCCCAAGAATCAATCCTTGGACCTCTTCTTTTTAATATATTTAGAAATGACCTACACACTTCCTGTACAAACTCCTCACTGATACAATAGCTAAACAACTCCACTATTATCTCATGCTCTGATAACCTTCCACACCTCCTTGCTCTTACTCAAGATTCCCTCTTTTCAGTCAAAAAAATGGCTGACCAATAATCAACTACTTCTCAATCCTAAAAAAAAACTTCTACTCTTCCTTCCCAAATCACTATAGCAACACAAAAATACCTTCACAGTATCTTCTCTTAATAATACACTCATCTCTGTTGAACCCCATACTAAACTTTTGGGTGTAATCATATACGATCAACTAAAGTCTGACATACATTTTCAGCAAGCCATCAAAAAGACCCACCAAAAACCTGGTCTCTTATACAGACATAAAAATACCTCACTATTAGCACCAAACGTTCTGTAGCATATACTTTTCTTCTCCTGACCTTACTTTAAGCAGCCCCTATTCTCACCAATATTCAATCCAATCTATTAGCTAAACTTGAAATCACCTACAACAAAATAGTCTGATTCACTGCCAACCCTCTCTACTGCTCTCATAGCTTTAAAAAAACTACAATGGCTTGAGCTACATAACCAACGCCTTCTACCCCAACTACACCTCACACATACTATCTTAAATTAATCCTCACATTGTCCTGCCCTCATGGACCTCATCACTTCCTACTCTCCTAAGTGTAACCTATGCAGCGCAGACCTACACCTCTTAGACATCTACAAGCCCAATAAAAATACTGGCAAACTTTTATACAGCCACTTTGTTGCCAATGCCTGGAACAAACTTCCCCTTACTCTAAGAACAAACAGCAACTTCCTTAACTTCAAAAGCTTCTAAAGGAATTGTTTACTAATTCCTAGGCCTGATCTTGTCCCAAACCCACCTAAACTACTCCCTCTCCTCTTCCCCTTCCACTCTAAGCTCACAGACTTTAACACAATTACTCATTTAAGGTCTTTATGTTATTGGACCAACCTTGAATTTTTCGCTGATGACAATTGTTAGAATTTAACTTTTTATATTATATTTTATATACTTAATATGTACCATGGCTGTTTAAACCCTAAATATTAATATTTTAATATAACATGTTCATTTATAAGTTGTATTCTGTTTCTCCTGTGTATATACACTTGTATGTTAATATTGTATGATGTTTTGTTTTTGTACTTGTGTATCTGTGGAGCTTTTCTCCTTGGGCTTCTGCTGAAAAGGGGCTTTGCAGTCCAGTCAGACTAACCCAGTTAACAAATGTCAAATAAATAAATAACAAATAAATATCTCTGCTGTTTTTTTTTGTCATAGGCTCCCTATATTTGGCAACAACCCTTTGTACTTTCTGTTGCCTAAGTCTTTGGGCTAAAAGCTGAGCATTGGAGTTGGTATAAGAAATAGTTTTTTAACAGCAGCCTTACTAAACTCATGTGTATTACCTGAATACTCCCTTATTTTCCCTATTGTACTCTGCAATTGCTTCTCTTCTTGTTCAAAATCTCCTCATTCTGCAATACTTAAACATTTGTCAGACCATCTAAATAATTATTACTTCTTTCCCATATCTTTCTCTTTTATTTCTACCCTGTTTTTAAACTCCATTTTCATTTTATCCTTTTCAGTAGCTATCCCTTTGGAAAAAAATTCAGTCTTCCTTAATAACTCTTTAAAGATTTCCACTACATATTCCTTAAATACATGCCTTGTTTAACAAGTAGGAAAGCACCAGTGTTTCATTTTTACTACATTACTCTGCATCTTTATATTAGATTGGTTATCGATCCATAATCTTAAATAATTGTTGGATGTGCGAAAAAGCTTTTATTTAAATACTCATGCTTCTGTGAAATAACTGCGGTGGTGGTGCTGCGGTAGCGTTGTCGCCTCACAGTAAGACTTTGTCCTGTTTAATTCTCAGTGAAAGTGTCTTCTGTGTGGAGACATGTGTGAATGGGCATACCTTCGTTGAAGGTTGTGTGTCAGGGCTGACAACTCGGTACGTAAAAATCTACTGCCAATCATTAGCGGACCGGAGTTCCGCTGTGGTGACCCCTAACTGGGAAAAGCCGAAAGATACAACAACATGCTTCTGTGAAATATAAATTCTATCCAGTCTAGCCCAGTTATTGTACCTTGTGGAATAACATGTAACTTCTGTTTGATTTCCTTCTACTGAATTCACATCTTCCTTACCGAGCATTTTCATATATTTCTTCAGAAGCCTACCCTCTTTTGTTATATTTTTCCTTCTACAGCCCCTTGATACATCCTCACTATTGCAAATCAAAGTTCAGCCCCCACCCATTAATAATATTTCTTGCTAAAAGCTGATGATTTCTCCCATTTTTTTTAAATTCTGTAATAGCAGCTTTTGCTAGAATATAAATGCATGTAAGTGTAATCCTCCAAAAAATTACCATTATTGGCCCCCATTTATCACTGTTGCAGCCCCTCTAGCCATCAGTATTGTTACTCCCCTTTTCCTTTGTCCCTGATATTTGCCTTAATGTCCATGCTAAAATCCTTTTTTATCAATTTTACATGCTCATTTTAGCCCGATGTGTAACCCTCCAACATTACTATTTGCATTAAATTTACCCTACATTTCCTAATATAATTCAATACTCTGCTTTTTTTGGCCATAACTGTAAGGCCATTTACATTCTGTGATAATATGGGCAGATAACCAGTAAGACAGAAAGATCCTACTCATACCTGTTTATACATGACAGATTTTCTGCTGAGTATTTTCAACTTTTGGCTTACATGTACTCATTAAAATTTGACTGGCTGATCTTTTAAGAAGTTGCTTCTTCTTATCTCCATTTAAGCCAATGTCACATTTTCATGACTTTTTGCTTAAAAGAAAACTTAAAATGATGTACATTTTTGACTAATGAAATTTAGCCCTCCTGATAGATGTAGTTGCCCCAAATTGACAGCTGCCCTCATATACACTACCTAATCTAAAATTAAGGTTGCTCATTATAAAGCACATGTTACAGCCTGTGCTCCCTCTTACACTGATTGATATCCTTTCTTTTGTTATCACCATTCCCATCTGAAAGGTGTAAACAAAGCTTGCACGCTTTCAGAAAACATCAACTTTTAGCCCTAAGAAAAAGTATGCTGGCTATCTTTAGCTAAATGAATAAATAAATTATCTAAATTTGCACTATTCTATTAAATTCATTAAAACATTAAGACTGCTAGGGAAGCTACTGCTTCTCATTCACTTCCAATGGTATCCAACATTATTTTCACTGAAATTCTTGCCACATTTCTTCTGAATGTACATTTCTCTCCTTAAAAAGTGCTCAGAATGTTCAAGATTAATTGCTTGCACCTATAAAGAGTTTTTCTCCAAGAAAAAGAAGTCAGTGATGAGAAAATACAGCTAACTACTTGGCAGATGAATGAAAGAATCATTGTATATTTCACTCAAAACACAATGAACAGACTTTCCCTGGCCAACTGCGTGTTCCTGTAGATGTTTTTTCTCTCACCAAGCATGTGCTAATGGAAAAAAACAAGCTAATAGCTTTGGAGATGTAAGAGACCTTGCATTTTCCATGTCTTTGATCATTCTTAGTTTTCAAGCCGACTTGCTTTGGTAAACAAATTTGAAAGAATCATCGTATATTTCAATCAAAACATGATGTACAGTCCTTCCCTGGCCAACTATGTGTACTTGCAGATGCTTTTTCTCTCACTAAGTACGTGCTAATGAAAAAAAAACTAGTTAATAGCTTTGGAGATATAAGAAGCCTTGCATTTTCCATGCCTTTCATAATTCTGTTTTACTTTTCAAGCCTGCTTGCTTTGCTACACACACCCAAATATGTGGTGGACTTCAGAGTGCAACATATGGAAAGCTCACACTGGGCATGCTCGCACACTTTGATAAATGAGGCATATGTCAGACAACATGCCATGCTTAAACCAAAGACATTAATCTAGACATTAAATGCAGTCAAAATTATTATCTTAATTCTCCATATATCCATACACTTTTACACTGCCTGCATCCAAGATCACATTATATTAACTTTAACTTGCATCTGACCATCCTTTTTTATCATGTTACAGTATAATGCCTATACATCTTACAAGTAAAAAGTACTTGCTTCAACATCTTTAACAGATACAACAGTCAGTGATAAAACTCCTCACCTCACATTTAAAACTCTCCTGACTGCACACTGCAAAACTGCTTTACAGTATAACATGCAATTTACATCATGAATTTTTTAAACAAATACTAATAAGAACAAAAGTGTTTTTCTTACCATTATTTCTTAATTTCTGTCAATATCATTACAAACATCAATGCCATAAAGTGAGGTATATGCTCTACAGTTCATGCACAAGTTTAATAAAGTTAACAAAATTCAAGTCTTAACCACTTTTTCTACCAGTCATGTATCGTATATATATTTCTATATCTATTGGGATTGATGTTGTAGTATCCCATTTTTCCACTAATCTTAGTTTTGATGGTCCTCTTCCTTATCATCTCCATCTCCCAACACCTGTCTCTGCTTAGTCTAGGATAACTCATGCTTCTTCTCATTAGCTCCTCTGCTTTTTTCTGTCTCGTAAGCATTTCTTTCAGAACAATGGAAAGTGTTTCACAGACTAAGTTTCTCTATGGGCTCTGTTTTCAGAAAAATGAAAAACATTGCCCATTTTTATAGGTCACAGTGATGCTCCACAGCAAGAGATTCTCTAGTTTGATTCTTGGCTGGGGTTCCTTCTGTGTGGAGTCTGCATGTCTTCCTTGCATTCACATGGGTGTCCTCCAGGAACTCTGGTTTCATTCCACATTCCAAAGATATGTGTCAGGAGCATTTCTTCCTGGGCCTCCACTGAAAATAAGCTCTGCCCTATCCGGTCCTTCCCAGTCAACAAATGTTAAATAAATAAATAAATTCTAATTGCTGTCTTGCTGTTTGTTGGATACACTTTTATGTCCTCCTTAGCCAGTTCTGCATCAAAAATGTTTTTGATCCTGCAAGAGAAAATATTATAAATACATCTAGATACAACTGCTTGAATTTCACACATGCTTCTTGACATAGGTTCATAGATTATAGGCTCATAGGTTCATAGGTTCATACTAGGCTATCTGCCCTAGGGCATTTATAAGCCTAGCCAAAATGTGTTTGGCTTTCACTACCCATTTTAAATTTATTTTGCTATGCCCTTTTTCGAGGTTAGTATACTGTGCCTCTGTCTAACAGAGACACAGAAGTGATACCCGGGGTAAACCTACGATCTCCCATCCACTCATCAAGATTCCTCTTGAAGAGAGTCAATGAGGGACTCTGCCTAACCTGGACTGGGATTTTATTCCAGAGTGAAGGGAGCCTCTGGGTTATGAATCTGTCCCTCCAGCATGTCCTATTTATTTCAGTTCTGAGGTTCAAGTCTCTCGAGCGCGTAGCTCGATGGGATTTGGATTTTCTGAGGTGCAGCATGTCCATTAATTCCGGGTTGGGCATGGCTTTATACGTCAGGCACAGATCACCTCTGAACAGGCAGTATGCCACTGAGTAGAGCTGGAGTTTCTTTAACCGGGCAGCATATGGCATCTGTTTGAGCCCTTTGATCCTCTTGGTGAGGTACTTTTGGGGTCTTTCCAGTTGCTGCAGGTGTCTGGTAGGGTAGATCCCAAAAGGGGCATTGTACTCAATTATGGGCCTGATGAGGGATGAGTAAAGAGGCACGATGTCCTCCCCTGATCTAGATGTGAATCCCTTCATGATTAGGTGGGCTATATAAAATGTTTTTCTAACCACTTTGGCCACGTGGTTGTCAAATGAGAGATTGCTATCAACTTGGGTCCCCAGGTCCCTAATTACTTCTTCTGTACTTAATGGACTACCACCTATGTGGTAATTTGTGGGCACTTTGTTTTTGCCAAAGGGGATGACTATACACTTTTTGGCATTTAGCTTGAGGCCATGGCTCTGGCACCAGTTGTCTGTTTCTATGAGGCCCTTTTGGAGGATGCTTGTGTCAGCTGGAGAGTCAATTATGGTGCCCAGTTTGCAGTCATCTGCAAACTTGGTCAGCCACAGTCCTTCCATGTTGGCCTGTACCTCTGAGAAATATATACCGAACAAGAGAGGTCCCAGGACTGAGTCTTATGGGACACCACTTGTAACTGGTTTGGAGTCTGACATGGCTCCAGCAATTCTAACCATGTGGGTTCTGTCCTTGAGCCAGTTTGCAATCCATCTAGTGACATAGGGGTTTATATTTAAGCTGGTGAGCTTATCTATAATGCCCGAGTGGGGTATTGTATTGAAGCCTTTTGCGAGGTCCAGGTAGGCTGTGTGGACCACCTTCCCCTCGTCAATGGCCTTGGTAACTGTTTCAAAAAAATCAACCAGGTTTAAGAGGCAGGATCTGCCCTTAACAAAGCCGAACTGGGTAGGATCCAGTGTCTGTAGGTCCCCAATATCTTTATTTATGAGGTCCATGATGATCCTTTCCATAGCTTTGCAGACCAAGCTAGTCAGGCTTATGGGGCAATAGTTTCCAGGATCCGTTGAGGCACAACCTTTATGGAGAGAGACCACTGTTGCTGTATGCCACTCTTTGGGCACATATCCTGTAATAAGGCTGAGATTGAACAGTAGTTTTATGTTTGGGTTTAGCTCTTCTTGGAGTTCATGTAGGATGCAGCCTGGGACACCGTCTGGTCCCATTGATGCTGTGTTTTTTGCTTTGGAGAGGGCGGCTCTTACCTGAGCATCTGAGATGTCAGGGGGCCAGCACTCTGCTGGGATAGATATTTGCCCTTTTGGTGGGGGGGGGGAGTTTGTGCTGAACCTGTCAGCTAGGATGTTGGCAATGTCTGTGGGTTCAGTGTATTTTTTGTCATTTTGGACTAATTCTGAGCATATCTGGGAATTACCACCCAGGTTCCTAACATAACTAAAGAAAGCCTTGTGATTATACTTAGTGTCCTGTGCAATTTTTCTCTCGAAGCTGGCCTTAGACAATTTTATGAGTGCCCGTAGTTTTTTGCTAATACTGATCAGTGATGCCTTCCCTTTTTGGGATTTTGCTCTATCATTTAGTAGCTTCCTCCTTCTATTGTATAGTTTGTTTATGGCTGGGGTCCACCAGACAGGATGTCTGCCTTTGGAGGATTGGGTCTTGGTTTTATTTGGGATCGCATGATCCATGCATTCCTGAAGGTGTTCATAGAATGCGTTTATAAAGGATTCTGTGGTCTGGGCCGTATTTTCCACAGGCCGGGGGCTTTGAAGGATTCCACCTCGGTTTTGAGGAGTGTGAAATTTGCTTTAGAGAAGTTTTTCACTGTGGTTTTCTGGGCAGGGGTTGGGGTCGGGATGTGAATATCCAGTGAGATTAGTTTATGGTCTGATCTTACCAGTGGGGGATACACTTCTGGTCTGGAGCATAGAGTCCCCATGTTGGTGATGATCAGGTCCAGTATGTTTTCCCCTCTTGTGGGAGTGGTAACAAGTTGTTCCATAGCATTTGAGTTTATAAATTCTAGGAACCTTTGGGCTAGGGTGTTGGAGCTAGAGTAATGCTCCCAGTCTATGTTTGGGTATTTGAAGTCGCCCAATATAATGGTGTTTGGAGAGACCTTCATATTTTCCAGTGTTCTCAGAAAGGCTGAGTGGGGTTCCTGGGTTTGGGAGGGTGGTCTGTAGCAGGCTATAAACTGGAAGGCAGTTTTACCCACTGTTAGTTGCACATGGATAGTCTCTGATGCTTCGTGCTTTGCCACCAACCTGGAGGTGTGGGTATCTTTGATGAATATTGATACTACCCCTCCTTTTGTGGTTCGGTCCAAGTTTTGGGGCCAAAAAGCATGGTATGAGGTATAACCTGGTAGTGCTGGGGTGCTCTCGGGAGCCCTGAAACAGGTTTCTGTTACTGCACAGATATCGATGTTTTCCATGCTAAGGAGAGTTTCGAGTGCGTGCATCTTGAGGTTCAGACTTCTGGCATTGAGTAGCATTACTCTTAGTTTCTTATCCTTTGTGATACCTATGGAGGTGGGTTTGTCTTTTGAGCCTTGCCTAAAAAAGGCACTATGAGGGTAGCAAGAGCCTTTGCCAATATCCGAAAGCCCAGGGGAGACAGGTGCAAGCCATCCCTAGCGAAGCATCGTGGCTTGTCGAGCATATCATCCCAAGCTGACAGGCATTGGATCCCCTTTGAATGACACCAGTACTTAAGCCAATTGTTGAAATTGATCATCTTGTCTTCATATTGTGGCATAATTCTTGGTGAGGGTAAGATGCTACTCAAGGTCAGGGTCATACCGGCCTGGGCTACATGCTCAGAGAGCTCCTTTATGTCTCTTTTCATGTAGTCCAGGGAGGTACATCTCAGGTAATTCACACCAGCATGGACAATGACTGAGTCATATTTGTACTTGCCTTGGAGTGACCTGAGTGCTTGTGTTATGTGGCGGATCCTAGCGCCCGACAGCCTGCTCACCGTGACCCTCTCCTTGTTCAGCTTGGTGAGCAGGACATCAGTGTGCCTGACGATAAAAGTACTACGCTAACTGCCCTGGTGAGCCATTTTAAGCCTAGCCATTTATCCCTTGTGAGACTCAAACCACGCACCTTGTGTTTGCAAGGCAAACACCTTAACCATTAGGCCAGCCTCCCAACCACTGATTGCTGAGATAAATGTACTTCTCTTCGGTCTGACGTAAAGTGAATAATCATTTTCTATAAGCACTCTGTTGTCCTCAGTTTTTAATACTTTTCATTTCTGTCACAGTTTTGTCAGAATCAAGTCTTTCTGCTAGCTAGACTGAATTTTTACTAATGTAGGTCTTGGCTGCTTTCCCATGGCCAGGTTTAAAGCCTATACACAAAGTGCCCTGTCTCTTAAATCATGCTTTGGCATACCAGTCCAGTTGCTTATCAGAACTTTCATAAAATGAATACAGTCTGTTCTCAGTTTCTCTGGTACAACAGAAAAATCTCAGTTTTTTTGTATGTGCTCTGTCTTATAAGTCTACTAGTTTTAAACGTTTCTTCTTTAAAATGTCTTATATTCAGCCAACCTTTTCTTCACTTTAACCTCTGATTTTTGCAGTTTTATCTGTTCATCTAAATAGCTAGTTAAACCATTTATTTTTGAGTTATTTTCTTTCACTTTTTCATTTTTAAACACCTCTGAGTACATTGGATTTATTTGTTCCTCTAAATTGCTGGAAACAATCTCCTGTACCAAAGCTGAAACTTAAGCTACCTTTTGCTTAATAGTTGCAGGATTCTTCCCAGCCAGATTATTTTGATCTTCTTTTCTGGTTGGTTTTCTCTCAGGGTCTCCAAATTTCCTCTTTGCTGGCATCCAGGTAGCATAATTACTAGATAGTGCCTGAAATGTATTACTCTAACTGACAGTTTCATAGACCTTTACTTTCTCAGTTTCTGTTTTCACAATTGGAGAAGTAAAATTGTCCTGTTTATCAGTGTGCCACCATCTAGGAAAACTGTGAAAGTGATTCTTTACAGTATCTTAAGTCAGACTTAGAAAACTCAAGATAAACAAAACTTGTTGAAGTAACAAGAATGTGGACAGAAACATTTGATTTAGTTAAATACCTGTCTTTGATAATTCATAACAAAAATGCCTAATATATGATAATTTATCACTGGAAAATGAGTGAGGCTCTTTTGCAATCTGTAAATAAAATAAAATGCTTCTTGAGTTGACTAATTGGGGAATAAAAGTATTGTGCATGATGATAGTTTTGTGCATGATGATAGCTCTGGATTCCTTAATTGTAATTTCTTTGGGGACACAAAAAGAGTCTATTTCTGGGAGAATAGCACTGAGTGAAGGAAGTCCACCAAATGTACATGAGACAGAATACTGGACAAATGTAGCTCTGGTAAAGGCTGCAGTGTAACAGAGATGTGCTACTTCCAAATACACTTGCAATTATCTCAGGTAACAATAGCTACAGAGGATAAGAAGGGACCTCTGGAGAAAAGGGAAGGTTATTTTTTGATAAGAATGAGGCAGTAGATTGAAGTTTCCTCTTCAGTTTTTCAAACATACAAGAAGAGAGAGTTGATATGGAAGGAGAAGATGCAAAGCTAGAAATAGATCTTAATCTTCAAGGCAGCTGTGAGGAAAGTGTCATTGTATAAAACTGTTTAGTGACAGCAAGTATCGAAATGACACATATAAAGAGAAGCTTAGTTATTATGGAGAATATTTAATATATCACATTTTTCCTTTTTTTAGTTTAATAGTTAAGACTACCTACTCATTTCTTTAAAAAAATCCTCATGAAACAGAGGGATAAGGCATGGTCAGCCTGGAAACAAACCCAAAAAATTATAACCTCCACCAAACCTATTAAACACTAATACAGCAAGCTAGAATAGCAACTAATATGGCTGAATTTATGCACTTAAGAAATAAGCAAGCTGCTGCTACCAGGAATCTGAAAGAATTTGGGGAGGATTTAAATTAATTAACAGGAGAAAAACCTAATTACTTTTCCACAATTTTAAAACATAAAAAAGCCTCTCGTACCTGAAGAGTACAAAAACTTCATCACTGACAGTATAAAACAAGTCAGTAATTCTTTTCAGTCCTCTTCCCCATTTCAACACAACCCACCAAACTTCTCTCAACCAACACTATGTCCATTCCCTAGCTGAATATGTGCAACATTACATTTTAGAGACAGCTTAGTAAAATAAACCATCATACTCCAGAAATCTCCCGCAAAGTCATCCAGTTATATCACACTTTCAAAAAAGTAGTTAAAAATATCCAGCACCTTAACCTGCATATACAATATCTCCCTTACAACAGGAATAGTGCCTCCAGCTTTAAAACACACCATTGCAATTCCACTGCCTAAAATACCCTCTCTCAAAACTATCAGTTATTTTGATCTGTCACTCCTCTCTTCCCACTTGCAAAAATATTTGAAAAAATCATGTAAAATCAGATAGTGAAATGTTAATAGCTATGGCTTGCTATTAGACAAATAGTAAAGTTTTAGAAATGTCATCAGTATCACCACTGCTTTACCATTGCAACTGACTCCATTTTTGTAAACTTAATGATGGTTTTGTCACTGCTGGGATATTGGGATATTTGTAGATATGACCAGGGCATTAAAATATGTTAACAACAATAATCTTCTTATCAAACTGAATAAATTAATTTTGTCCACAACATTATCAATTTGTTCCAAATTTGTGTGGGGAATATTATATTCCAAGTCATCACTAGCAAACTCTTATCAGCACTTGGCACCCTAAAGACAGAAGTACCACAAGGTTCAATTATTTGTACCATTCTCTTTTCATTATTTATTAACGATCTTACAAATGACCTCCCATCCCTTGATGTCATACTGTATGCAGATGACATCCTTCTATTATAAGCCAGTAAATGTTGTTCAGATCTCTAGCACAAGCAAAAGAGTCTTTCTCTAAGCTATGCAAGTGATAATTCTTATCACCTTCTAATTAACCACAAAAAAACAAACTTATGCTGTTTACAACATGTCAACAATTCTCTCACCTATCTCTTCTTGACATCATTAATAACCACATCATTCTCCTTGTTTTTGAGTATAAACACTTAGGATTTAACCTTGATCCTTCTCTAAGTTTTTAAAATCATACAAACAAAACATATAACTCAGTACTTATCTCAACTTAAACTCTATTAAAGAATCTCATTTACTGTCTTCAGCCCACCGTTTTCACTAGCTAAAGATGTTTTTCTCCTTAAATTAGAATTCCGGCTTCTTCCGATTACCTTTTACTCAGCACAACATTCCCAAAGACTTCAGATAACAGAAAAATACATTTGCAGATTTGCAATCTTTGCTGACAGCAGATCTCACCACTGTAACTACCAATGTCTAAAATAGCTTCTAGGCACCAAAAGGTCACCTTATCGTCTTGGTAGCCTTTTTCACAAAATACTAAACAGTGGCTATTTCATACTTTTGAGATGGAAACTAGCCATCCAAGACTAAGCATACTTCCTGTGAAACAGCTACTGACTCTCTTGGCTAAACCTAGTATTATGAAACAGATTACCAACTGAATTAAGGGGCTTGGAATATCTTTGAGTTTAAAAAAAACATTGTCTGAACTCTTGCACAAGGAAACTGATTGTAAGATTTTTAGGGAAAATGGTTAACCAAACCATTTGCTATCAAAGAGCACACTGCCTCCAGCAAGACAGGCACTGTGAAATTTTGAATTCTAACAACTTGCTAACTCCATTGGTTCATAGGTTCATAGGTGTGTACTAGGCTACTGGCCCTGGAGCCTTTACAAGCCTAGCACAAAAAAAAAATTGCACAGGCACCGTGCCACCAGATGTTAGTTCACAGTGCCCATATCCAGTAGGGCAACTGGAATGATCCCTGAAGTGAACTGTTTGTTACCCATCCACTCGTCAAGATTTCTCTTGAAGAGGGCCAGTGAGATGCTCTGCTTGACATGAATGGGAAGCTTATTCCAGAGTATGGGCAGTCTTTGAGAGATTAACCTGTCCCTCCAGCATGTTCTGTTAATTGTGGTAATGAGGTTGTGATCTCTGGAGCATGTGGTGTGGGGGGATTGGGATTTCTTTAAGTGTAGCATTTGAAGTAAGACTGGGTCAGACATGGCTTTGTAAGTCAAGCAAAAATCACCTCTAAGTAGATGATAAGAGACTGCGAACAGCTGAATTTTCTTGAGTCTGTCCATGTAGGACATGTGTTTAAGGCCTAGGAGCCTTTTTGTGAGGTACTTTTGTGGCCTCTCCAGATGTTGTAGGTGTCTGGTCAGGTACATGCCAAACAGGGCATTGTATTCGATGACTGGTCTAATGAGGGATGAGTAGAGGGGGATGATGACCTCTTTCTTCCTGGATGCAAAACTTTTGGTTATAAGATGTGCCACATAGAAGGACTTTCTGACCACCGTGGCAATATGATGGCCGAAGGTGAGGTGGCTGTCAACCTGGGTGCCCAGATCTCTTATGGCCCCTTCAGTTTTCAGTGGACTCCCAACAATGTGGTAATTCATGGGAACTGAATTTTTTCCAAAGGGGATGATAATGCATTTTTTGGTGTTAAGCTTCAGGACTGGTTCCGACACCAGTCATTGGTCTCAGAGAGGCCCTTTGAAGGATGTCTGCATCACTTGGGGAGTTGATAATGACTCTTAGCTTGCAGTCATCAGTGAACTAGGTAAGCCAGAGTCCTTCTGTGTTGGCCTGGACTACTGAAAGATAGAGGCCAAAAAGGAGAAGGCCCAGGAATGAGCCCTGTGGGACTCCACTCATGACTTACCAACAGTCTGACTTGGAATTCACAACTTTCACTCTGTGAGTCCTGTCTGTGAGACAATTTGCAACCCACCTAGTGATCTAAGGACTGATGCCTAGTTTGGTGAGTTTATCAATGATGCCTGAGTGGGGAATGGTATCAAAGGTCTTGGCCAGGTCAAGATAGGGTGTATGCACTGCCTTACCCTCATCCACAGCCTTGGTGACTGCTTCGAAGAAGTCATCCAGGTTCAGCAGGCAGGATCTCCCCTTGACAAAGCCAAATTGTGTGGGGTCAAGAGTTTGGAGATTGCCTATATCTTTAAGCAGGTCCATGATGATGTGCTCCATTGCTTTGCATACCAGATACATCAGGCTAATGGGGCAATATTTCCCAGGGTCTGTAGTTGCTCCCCCTTTATGGAGCAGGATGACTGCTCCATTTGTTAGGGACATAGCCTGAGATATGGATGTGACCGAACAGGGCACACAGATGTGGTGCCAGTTCATTTTGTAGTTCATATAGGATGCAGCCATGGATATTATCATTTCCCATGGATGCTGTATTCTTGGCTTTGTACAATGCAGCTTTTACCTGTGCCACAAAAATGGTGGGTAAAGTTGGCATTGAATCTGTTGGCCAGTATGTTGGCTATATCTGTTGGCTCCGTATAGGAGGTCCCATTGTGCAATAACTCAGAGCAAATCTGGGTATTGCCTTTAAGGTTTTTGATATAGCTATAGAAGGCTTTCTGGTTGTTTTTGGTGTCAGCCACAATTTTGCCTTTTATAGCTGGCTTTAGCGGATTTGATAAGGGATCTCAGCTTTTTGTTGAGACTGATAAGGGAGGATTTCCAGTCTTGTGACTTCATTTTTTTCTGCAACAGTTTCTTCCTTCTGTTGTAGAGTTTATTGATGGCTGGAGACCACCAGATTGGCTTCCTTTTTTTGGAGGAGAGCGTCTTAGTTCTATTTGGTATGACAAGGTCCATGCATTTGTGTACATGCTCATACAGTGTATTGATGTATGATTCGGCATTCATGCAGCTATTTTACATTGGCATGGGTGCCAAGAAGTTAGCCACCTCTGTTTTTAGGAGCCAAAGTTGGCTTTAGAGAAGTTTTTCAGGGTGGTCACCTTAGCGGGGAGTGTAGGTGAGATGGAGATTTCCATGGTGATCAGTTTGTGGTCAAATTTAACCAGGGAGGGATTGCCTATAGGTGTGGAGCAACGGTTTCCCATGTTGGTGATAACCAGGTCGAGGATGTTGCTTCCTCTAGTGGGGGTCAGAATGAGCTGGTCCAGGGCATTGAAACTGATAAATTCCAGAAAGTGTTGGGCCTGTACATTGGTACTTGAATAGTTTTCCCAATTGATGGAAGGGTAGTTGAAGTCACCCAGTCTGAGAGTATTGGGTTGGACCTTGATATATTCCAGGGTGCTTAGAAAGTTGGAGTGAGAGTCTGGGGACATGTTTGGGGTTCTGTAGCAGGCTATGACTTGTATCACTATCTTACCAAGTGTTAGCTGTACCTAAAGTATCTCAGATGCATTATGCTGGGCTACCAGTCTAGAAGTGTGCGTATCCTTTAAGAATATGGAGACACCACCACCTTTGGAGCTTCTGGACATATTCTGGGGCCGAAAGGTATGGAATGAGTTGTAGCCTGGGAGTGCAGGGATGCATTCTGCCTCTTTAAACCAGGTCTCCATTACAGCACAGATGTCGACATTCTCCATTTTGAGGAGAGCTTCGAGTAAGTGCATCTTGAGATTTAGACTTCTAGCATTGAGCAGCATGACCCTCAGACTGCATTTGTTTGTAGCTGTTACAGTGAAATTTTGGTCTTTGGAACACTGCCTAAAAATGCACTACAGGGGTGGCAAGAGCCTTACCAGTATGCAGACTGTCTTTGGCAAAGCATCGAGGTCTCTCGATCATGTCCCAGCAGACAGATACTGGATACCAGAAACTTAGCCCACTGTTGAAATCAATCATTTTCTGCTCATACTGTGGTATAATTCTGGGTGGCGGTAGAATACTGCTCAGGGCTAGGGTCATACCTGCCTGGGCCACATTATCTAAGAGTTCTATCACATCTCTTTTCATGTAGTCCAGGGAGGTACATCTTAGGTCATTCACACTCACATGGACAATGACTGAGTCATATTTGTACTTGTTGTGGAGTGACCTGAGTGCATGTGTTATGTGGCAGATCCTGGCACCTGACAGACAACTGACTGTCACCTTCTTCTTGTTCAGCCTAGTGAGTGGGACATCAGTGTGCCTCACAATTGAGTCTCCTATGATTAGTGCATTGGGCAACATGACTTTCTGTACTTAAGACTCTATAGCAAGCATAATGATCTGCAAAAATCATATGTTTATTCCAAGACCCTTTAAAAACATTTGATTTTGCATTTGTTCTTAGGTTTTGTTATGTTTCTTGATGATTCATGTATTTGACCTTTGTTTCTTTACTTTTGGGTTGTTACTGAAAATGGTCTTTGGACCAACCCACCTACGCAGTTACCAAATAATGAATAAATAATATGTGTTTTTTTTTTCTAAACATTAAGTAATAATTGTTAGACTTGTCCTCTTCTCTTAATGCAGTCTTTTGTAAGTTTAATCTATGTATTTCCCCTTCTGACTGCTGAGCGTCTTCCTTACTCTGCGAGTGTCTAACGCAATACTCCCCTAGGGAACCCACTCTCCGGGTTTCTACAGGCCACTGTTTGAAACATTTGTTTGTGGACCTAAGCTGTTACCCCATTTTGACCACTGGTTCTACAGCCACCTATAAGCACAAGAGACCACCTAACCCCTAGCAAACCTACCCTGTGGGTTTCTGCAGGCCACTGTTAGCAACATTTATATAATCACAAGAGACCACCTAAGTATGTGTTCTAGCAACTAACTGAACCAAAATAGTCTTGATTTTCAAATGCAGCACTTCTACTATCTAGTGATTTAGCATTCTTAAAGATACAGTGCTAAACAGAAAGATTGCACTAGTCACTACAAGTAAGAAAGAAAGATAAGATGCTAGCAGCCCTAATCTTACTTCTTTCTATCCCCTCTCTTCACACTGTACTGTCCTCATTCCCCTCCCTCTATCTTGCTCTTCCATGGGCTTGTTTTTGCTCTTTTTGCCATATGAGACACTGCTAGTATTTCTGCCCTGTTTATTCAGTTTGAGCTACCCCTGTCCCTCTCTCTCCAAAGCCTCACTGCAAACTTGACTGTCAGCTGCTCTGCACTGACATGCTTCCTTGATTTAGATCACCTATACCTGTACAACTTAAGGCGATCTAATTACTCCTTGTAAGTTTCTATATTTTTCTTGGTCCAACTGATTCACTTTCTCTGATATTTTACAAACTCCTGATCTCTCCCCATAGCCAGCCACTCTGCTCTTACTGATTGTTTTTTTTTCTGCCATTTCTCTGAATGGGGTGATAGCCCTGCTACGTTCACCCTTGCCACGCTCGGGCTCACTTCACTCCCCTATCCTACACCCATTCCCACCCACCCCCACATCAATTACATTTATACTTACAGACCACACCCAATCACAAATTCCCAATCTCCCAATTAACCTATTACACCACACATACCATTACCGTAGTAACACACTCCACCACACCCTTCTCACTTTCACCTTACTAAAACACCTTACCCACATAGTCATGGAAATCAGATTAATTTACACCACAATCTATCTAAAACTAGACAGGATGAACTCCTCACAACAATCCCAGCTACCTAAAGCAGTATTCCACTTATTAACACTCTTCACTCTTAGCCTAGTTTCCCTCGTCGCCTCCTACCACTCCCAACTCCAAATTAATAACCCATCCCAATGGCAAACTGAAGCTATACCTACTACATTAAAACTAAAAAACGTCCCTATCTCACCCAGAGATCTTAATTCCTACCAACCCTTCTCTTACTTACAAAATAAACTAACAATCAAAACCAACCCCTACTCCTCTGCTAGACAAGCTAAATTAATATATAAACTATCAAAATTCTATCTCTACCTACTCCAAAATCTCACCTGCTTCAGCGATATACACCCCAATCCACATCCCACTGCAACCACTAATACTAACTCTACTCAACAAAACCCCCTCTACCATAGGCCTACCTCATCTCTCCTACTTCACACAAATGCAAGATGTATAACTAACAAAATTCAAGACCTTCATGCCCTACTAGCACTATATAAACCTGAAATAGCAGTATTAACTGAAATATGGCTTAAACCACAACACCATAATAATGAGATTACACCTCCAGGCTATAATATTATATGGAAAGATGGACAAGAAAAAAAGGAGGTGGCATTGCAATATTATTTCAAAGTCACCTCACCATAGAACAATTAGATTACAACAACCAAAAAGTCAAAGCCATTGAACTAATCATTGCCAAACTAAAACTTAACAACAATAAAACTATAATTATTGCAGGAGGCTACATCTCACCAGGTAATAACATTACTATTATGGAAAGCCTACTAAATTAGATCTCTAACTCCCTACCACACAAAACCATACTATTAGGCGACTTAAATATTGACTGGCTTAACTGCTCTGACCAAAACCCAACTGCCCGCATCAACCTCCATGGATTCACCAAAATAATATCTACCCCAACTAGAACCAGCAAAACATCCAAATGCAAATCCATCTTAGACTGGATTCTGCTATCTAACCCAACTGTAGCACAGCAATCTGGATGTCTCACCAACCAACCTATCTAATTAGGACCAGACTGCATTACTTCAACCAACCCATCCTCAGAGTCATCCGTAATAAAAATAACTTTATAACCACTGACTTCATTAATGCACTAAAAAGCAGCAATTGGAATCCCCTAAAACAACTATCTCTAGACAAAGCCGTACAATACTTTAACTCTACATTCCTAAACATCCTAAACCATCATGCTCCTGCCCGTACCATAAAAGTAAAAACCAATTATGCCCCATGGCTAACTAAAAATACTAAAACTACCATGAAAGAAAGGGACAAAGCTTGGATCCAGTTTCATAAAGACAAAATTGCTAACTTGAGACAATTCTACCTTGATCTCCGCAACAAGGCAAAAGACAAGTTAAACTTGATAAAATTAATTACTATAAAACCATGCAAGAAAAACATGCCCATAACCCACAAAAATTCTGGGCCACAATAAACAGTATAATGCACCCAGGAAAGGCCTCCACTCTAACCCAAGTGCTACCAAACAACCACAGCAACATTCCCACTCAGTTTAACAAATTATTTACTGAGACAGTTCAAACCCTTGCTAAAACTCAAAATAGTACTAATAGTCCCACAACAGTAAATCCCCTCCATCCCCAAATACAAGCCAAAATAACACCTCTAACTTTTCCCTACAACCAGTACCCACCAAAGTAATTTCTAGACTCCTAAAAAAACTCAAACCTACCACACTAGCAGCTGATAACCTACCTGCAAATTTCCTTCAAATAACAACAGAGGCAATAGCTTACCCAGTATCCATACTTATAAATAGATCATTAGCAGAATGTGAGGTACCCACCTTGTGGAAAACATCACACATTATTCCTCTACACAAAGGAGGTGACTCCTTAGAACTCACCAACTATCGCCCTGTTGCAATCCCATCTCCTTTATCCAAAATATTAGAAAGAGTTGTTCATTCCCAGCAACTCCAGTACCTCCTTCAAAATAATCTACTCTCCAAAACACAGCATGGCTTTAGACCCTCCCATAGCACCACCACAGCACTATTATCTTTCACCAATCTAGTCAATAACTGTAGAAACAAGGGACTATTCGTATCTTCCATATTCTTAGACTTGTAAAAAGCTTTTGACATGGTAAACCGCAGCCCTCTTCTTGAAACTCTTTTCAACCTAAACATATGCTCCTCCTCCATATCTTGGTTCACAAGCTACTTATCAGACCGTCAACAAGCTGTACTTTGGCAAGCCAGCTGTCCCCTCTACTCCCAGTATCCATAGGGGTCCCACAAGGGTCTATCCTAGGCCCAATGCTATTCTCACTATTTACCAACCAAATCTCTTCTTCCTCACTCACTGCCTCTGTAGTACAATATGCAGACGGCACAACCCTTGTCTGTGCCACCCCTACCTTAAAAGAGCTACAAACCTTGACTCAGAATAACTTTACTCTAACTGAAACCTGGTTCACCAACATCAAACTGATTCTTAATCCCAAAAAAACAAAACTAATTATATTTAGCCCCAATCGATCCACTCCTCTAAACAATGATTTCACTATTAACTCTAAGGATAACATCCAAATCACTCCCACTAGTCACACAAAACTATTAGGTGTGGAAATAGACAATAACCTAAAATTTGATATCCATATAGCCCAAACCATCAAGAAGGTAAATAAAAAACTAGGACTCCTCTACAGGAATAAACAGTATATAACCAGGGAAATCAAAGCAACCATTGCTAAGACTCATCTCCTGCCTATCCTTATCTATACTCCCCTGTCCTAACAAATCTACACCAAACTGACCTAAGCAAAATGGAATATTGTTATAACAAGATTGACAAGTTTGCAGCTGAAGCCTCATACAGGTCTCACCACTGTCTTACTCTGAGGCAACTCAACTGGCTTGAGCTGCCTCATCTACTTCTATTCAACCAACTCTCAACAGCACACAAGCTCTATTACCTTCCTGAAAACAACAGTGCTCTCCAGGGTCTAATTCAGCCCCACATTCCCACAAGACCTTTAAGATCCAGTAGCCAGAATCTCATACCGAGTATCAAACAGAAAGATGATGCTGGGAAATCTCTGTTTGCCTGCACAATTGCTAGGACCTGGAACTCCCTACCAAGCCAAATAACCTCCACTGTATCTACCAGTCAATTTAAACATCTCCTGAAAACCCACTACCTAGACAACTGGCTGTGCCCATGCTACTCCCCAGGTAAAGTCCTGCCCACAATCTGGCACAATAATTGAAATTAGGTTCCATAGCTTAATTTTTTTGTCCAGAAAAGTTTATATCCCAACATAATTACACTACAAAATATAATAACTCCTACCATCACCTTAGGCAAACGTCACTGTTCCCTCAAAAATAAAATTTATATACAGCTGTCTATGATATGCTGAATACTTCATGCATATTGTTCATTATTCATTGTTACTTGATATCTATAACTGTGTATTTTGCACATTACTTTATGATTATGAGATGATTATAGCTGTTATTCAGATATTGAATATTTCTTGAATGTAAGTTTTTGGGAGCTTTTGATCACTCTGTATGATTATGACATGATTATAACCATTTAGGTATAGAATATTTCTTGAATGTAAGGATTTTTTTGGAGCTTTTCTCCCTGGGCCTCCGCTGAAAATGGATCTGTGTCCAGTTGGACTTTCCCGGTCAACAAATGTAAAATAAAATAAAAATAAAATTAAAATAAAAATTTTGTGTGGAGTTTTTTTTCCCCAAGCCTCCACTGAAAATAGCCCTAGTGCTCAGTCTGACTATCCTACTAAACAAATGCTAATAAATAATAAATAAATAAAGATAATATAGAAATGCCTTTAATACAGACTGGTGGTCTTTTAAGTGTTTTCTTTTAGTGAGTTTATGACATCCATAGCAGATGCAACCAAGATGAGAATGTCATTGTCATTATAACAAATTGCTTAGTGGCAGCAAATGTGGAAATGCCACATATAAGTTGAAGGAGAAGATTCATCCACTGATCCATCTATCCACAACCCCCTTTTCCTTACACATGGAGCTGAAATGCCACATCAGCAATAAAAATTATCTAGAGTCAATGCTCACACTGCCAGGTGAATAGCCCTTTCAAAGAAGGGTCATGATTATGTAGAATATAGAAATGCTTTTAATACAGACTGAGGGTCTCTTGACTATTTTCTTTCAGAGAGCTAATGATAGTCAATAAGTATACATATCTGAAGTATACATATCTGGCTGATAATAACATTCAATGAGGCTGCTGATGTTGAAGAATAAAACCTTAGTATAACACATTATTTAGAGATGGCAAGAGAACTGTGAGGTCAGATAACCCATTCCAACTTAAAAAATACCATCTATGTTAATGTTAATAAGTTAGGTTATGGGCTAAAGGCAGTATTCTGTAAGTTTCATCTAGAAGGCTCTATTGTGTCTTTCGGCTTTTCCCGGTTAGGGGTCGCCACAGCGGAACTCCGGTCTGCTAATGATTGGCAATAGATTTTTATGTGCCGAGTTGCCAGCTCTGACGCATAACCTTCAACGAAGGTACGCCCATTCACGCATGTCTCCACACAGAAGACGCTCTAGCTGAGAATCGAACAGGACACCATCATACTGTTAGGCGACAATGCTACCACAGCACCACCACCGCCTCTATTAAAAATAAAATAGAAAAGGATCTTAAGAAAGATGAACCCTGCTTTTAAGATAACATCTCTGAGTCCAAATATCAACATATGAAACTCTAATTAAACTGAAATATTTTTTAATTAAATGATGTCTTAGTTACACAAGTACAAAATGAGCCATTTAAAAATAGAATACTCTTCAAATATGATGTTAAACTAAAGAGTTGGTATGGTCTTGACAGAGTGAAAGAACTTATCAGATTACAGGGTCTAGCCAAGCACATGCTGGAGCTGGACCTGGCCCTTTGAAAAGGTAACCCTCAGTTCTGGAATCGAACTATAAAACTAAGAACAAATAGAAAATGTGTTCTGGCTTTTCCTTTTTTTCAGCAATCATTTATGGAGTAGTGACAACTTGAGGAGGTTAGGATTCCTTGATAATATTCTTCAAGTGACTATACTAGGCAAATAATATAAAGTTAAAACTTCAGAATATGG